>NW_021636749.1:0-202278 GCF_004799145.2 Neltuma alba | reverse complement strand
AATAACTTAGATGAAGTACATACCAGTACCACTATTCATCACGACCCTAAGATGTGTCTTCTCCGCAGCTTGATCAGAACTGTATATATATACCAGTATACCATGCAATAATCATGTACAGAGTAGAGCTCCAATTCAAAACCCAAAATAAGAAAACGGTATGCTATCCAGTAAGTTTGCTCTTCACCCACATGAGGATCTGTTGGATATTTTGAAACATAACTGCAGGAGCAGAGCAATGCTATAAATTGGCAACTGAATAAATTATAGTTCAGCCATAGTAGCTAGTTAGACGATCAACAAATACTACTAAAAGAAAATAGTTTTGCGAAAAGGTTAAGGTGCAAATTTGTTCTAGAAGTTTTCACTCAGGAGCACGGGACGCCCAAAAGGATTTTGCAGTACAAATTTGCCTTGGAAGTTTAAAATCGCAGCAAAATTGCCCTCCAACCATTAAAAACCAACATTGGCCGTTATATTTTTAACGGTAGGGGTATTATTGCCACGATTTTAAGCTTTCCGAGCAAATTTACTCCAAAAAAAACTTCTAGACGCCCAACACTTCTACGTGAAAACTTATAGGGCAAATTTTATACCTTAAACCTTGTTGAAATGTTAGTGGAAACAAGTTAAGGTTGAGAGAGTTTGATATAACTTCTCAGGGCAACCAATAGCTATTTTTCTATGGGCATTACTCCCCGTAGGTATTTGATAAACTCAAGAAAGTTCTTGTCACTCAGTAAAGAAACACACCTCATCATAGGAGGGGTTGCAGCTTCTCCAAACTCCTTTTTAAAAGCCAACTCCAGCTGTAAAGGAGGAATGTAAGATGAGATGTGCTTAAATGGGCGTTCACAAAATCATAACATACGGAAATGTAGTATGGAAGTTCAATCCAGAGAATAAGCAGACATATCACTATATGATTATCTTTATATGCATTTTCTTTATCCTCGTGAAAGGAAATGGGATTCTGCAATCTCAAACTCACTATAGGTCAGCTAGGAAATAGATAAGATCAATTAAAAAGAATAAAAGATTCAGAATTCTATTTTCAATCCATTATCTGTACAGCTTGATCAATTAGAAATGTCAGAAGTAATTATGTGCAGAAAAGCTCTGTCGACCACTTTCAACGAACTATATCCATTTATACACCTTTAAAAATAAGACAATTCAAGGAGGTTTTACAGCATGCAGAAAACATGGGGCAGAGGGAAGCTTATCACAAAAGCCACATCTTTTCCTGAGGATGTACCTGAACATAGATGACACGCCAGTCTTGTAACATTTTCCCTAGCTTACGTCTTTGCCATGCAGCATTGGTACACAGGATTTTGAGCAAATTATTTACTAACTGCAAATGAGATATTGCATGGATTAGAGGAAAAGCTAAATGCAACAGGCTGTGAAAACACTAGCACCCTTTTTTAGTAGATATTCCAGATTGTTTACGTAACAAAGTAATAATACAAAGTGCTTTAGTCAACCCTAATTGTGTTGGTTAATAACATGATATAAGCGTCTCATCCCCACGAGCATCATATCTATAGATTTTAGAACACATTTACCAAATAGAAGGGGTTAAAAAATTATTTTCAGGACAACATGCCAATTGGTTATGACTTCACTACCTGCCCAAGTTGTACCATGGATTCAGTTTTTTGAATGTCATGATCCTTCGTGACTTCAGGCAATCCAGCAGCTCTAGTAATCAAAGCAAACATTGGAATCCGTCCATAGAGCTTCCCATCTTGGACCAGCAGGAGCTGATGAAAAGTTAATCATTGCTTAAAGAACATACCAGATATCAAAATAAGAGTAGTAAGTGAAATCATTGTAACTTGCAAAATTGTACCTTTACTAGCCTGTGCATAATGAAATGATAAACCAATAGAAAAGAACTCAAAAGAAGCTTGCATCAATATGCAAACCACAAGCACAAATTAGGTATAAACAAAAACTGAGAGAACTTGGCGTCTCTAGCATCCCATATCAGGTTTTTTTAAAGCTACACATATTTTATTATGATTATATGTCACACAGTATCACATGGACTGTGGTGCTTTACCATGAAAAGTCAATTTTCCTAATGCTCAGGTTAAGTCATGTAAGCTTCTGACAATGGTGATTCCAAAAATCAGGCTCCTCCAAAGCGTAGATGTCCTTTAATCATTATATTTTTTAAAACAGAATCGCATGAATAGCATATCTTATCCATGAAAAGTCAACTTCTTTAGTGTAATAACCACTGACGTAAGCTTCTACTGGGGATGATAACTTCAAAAATATTCCATTTGACATGGTAAAAATAGTAATATTCTAATTGTTAAAGCATCTTATTGACATCTTATTCAACTGCTTTAGGGTAAAGGGTCAGGTAATCCACGTGAAACACACTATAATGAAGGAAAGATACTTTTTTATCATTTTTGTTCCTTTTAAGTACAGGGGGATAACTTCGATGTTCATCACAGACAACACACCCTTCCCTTCTTGAACATCTCGCAAAAGGCACAGATTGAAAAAAATTAGCTATATGGAAAAATTTTTAAATAACTGGACTTCTTATCTAGACAGAAAATAAATGTTCTATAAGAATATAAGAAAAGAAACAATAATGAATTGAGGGGAACTTAAGGGCATTTAAATGGTCCACCTGAAGATGAGATCTAGCAACCAAATCAGGCTGAGACTTCTGGAATTTAATCACAAAGTGCAAAGCAGCCTCCAGTGACGGATCCAAAGAGTAGGAACATATAATGTCCAGATCTTGCAGAAGTTTCACAAAATACTGAACAGCCTGGCACAGAGAAACAAGAAGCATTACAGGAGAGACAGTCACATAGTAACAGTAAACTGTGAAGCAAATGTATGGTATGAATACTGGTATAAAACAAATTTTCGTGAAAAAATATAAGTACAGTACCATACTTTATCAAATTCATAAAGATTTTTTTTTTAATATCTAAAAACGTATTGCAATGTTTATTTCTAAATAATGTTTCACAATATAATATGTAATTTCAAAGTATATACTATACTATAGGCTTGACATTGCTCATGAATTTAGCATGTACATCCCATAATCCCAAGACAATAGTCCATTTTCACTGCTCATCTTCAGTGAATGGGAAGCAGTCTCACTTTATCCCATGAAAATTGGCTTCACTGAAAAGAATAGCAACAGAACTAAAGAAGAGGATGCCAGAGCCATTTGACCAGGAGCATCAAGAAATAGGACCAGTCAATTGGGCGAACATCAATCTCAGACATGACTTGAAATTTCAGAGGAGAAAAGGCCAGAAATTTCAAATCTAGACACTATAATGATGTGTTTTGCTCAGCAGAAAATGTCAATGTCCTAAATGATAGGTTTCAATAATTCAATCGGAGGTATCAGCTGAGTATCAAGCCATATATGTGGCTACGAGATCTGTATCTCTACCGTATTAATATTGGAATTTCTCTTGACAAAGCAATGACTTCAATACTCAAGGCTTTCTCAAGTATCAGTGCTTCTGACATAGTAACAACATAAGCACTCACCTTTTTCCAACTGAGAATTTTAATAGATCGGGGAGGAGTTGGGGCTGATGATCTGCAGTTTAAACTAGCATCAAATCCAATTGCTTGACAACCAGATGCAGTCGTGTCTTCTATGTTTTGTTCACACATTCCCTGAGCACTAGCCCTAAGAAACTCTGAGGATTTTAAAATGCACTCAAGCTCCGAAATGCATGAAGCTATGTGTTTCCTTGCCAACTCCAGTCCCCTCCCTTGTGGCCGTCTGATAGACATCAAAAGATGGTACAAATGCTGAAAGAAAATTAAACATTGCGGAAATTTCAGTCAATAATGCTTGATTCATTGACAAGAAGATTGAAGGTGGATGAAAAAGATAGAAAATAAACAAATAACATCATTTAAGTCTAAGTCTAATATAGTTATGGTAATGTGACCACATTCTCAAGCCAGATGTGAACAACAAAGTTTATATATTAGCAGTATGTCAGCCTCAATTTTGACAGCTAATCTGTGCTAATAAAGATATATTTGAAGGGATGGATGCTGATTTTACATTTTTTTTTCTCTTATCTTTGATGTGCACTAATGGACAAAATGGATACCAAAATTATGTAAGCATAAAGACAACTCATTGCTGATGTGTTGACAAGTTTTCTGTGTGCTGATTGACCAAATGGATTGCAAAAATTGTGAGCATAAAGACAACTCATTTCTGATATGTGGACAAGTTATCACAAACAAAACGAGAATGTAGTTTTATATAATCTGCATGACTTATAAAAGAATATACATAGGATAAGACCTTACGAAAACGTAATCGGCATAACAATGCTTTGCAGTAGCCTTCTTCTAGATCAGGATTATTTTGAAGCGGCTCCGTATCTGCAATGGAATAGCTCAAAACTCAATTAAAAGCATAAATTTAACATAACATACGCCTACTTAAAAGAAGCAATAATAGAATAATCAAGGATTAAGGTAGATCCCGTACCCGGAAGTATTTTCTTACATGTATCTAACACCCCAAAGTATTTTGTGGTGCATCCAACACCGCGAAATATTTTTTAGACACGTCCAGCACCTTGAAATATTGTTTCTTTGTTTTCTTTTTTGCCTTGGTGCTAATGCACAAAAAACTATTTTTGGACGCTAGACACATCTGAAAAAAATACTTTGAGGTGCTAGACGCATCAAAAAATATTTCATGGTGCTAGACACACCTAAAAAAATATTTCAGGATACTGGATGTACCAAAAAATAATTTAGGGTGTTGAATGCATCTGATAAAATACTTCAGGGTGGTGAATGCATTTTAACCCAATATAATCAATTAGTTGCAGGAGAGGAACTTCTGTGTTCCATCCATTTATAAACAACAGAGCAATCCTGTTATGTAATTATAATTATAAATAAGAAAACACTTAAATATGATATAAATAGGGTTTAAATAAATATTATTAGGAGTTACATAGTATTTAATTATATTAGTAGGATTTGGATAGATTAGGATATCTAGATAATATTCAGATGATATTAGGATATTTACTTAGATTTATATCTATTAGGGCTTTTGCTTATAAATAAGTATTACCCATTCCTTGTAACTCAGTTTTTTGTAATGTGATTAGAAATTATTCAGTTTCTCTTGATCCTCTACTCTTCTCTATTTCTATTACTCTTTTTCCTTTCTCTTTCCTCTCTCTCTCTCTGTCCCTTATTTCTTTACTTTTCATAACAAATCCTCAGAGCAAAGAGACAGAAAATGGAATAAGCATTCTGGGAATAAAGTAAGGAATAATATATCACTGTGTATAGTTATTTATAAGTACATTAGCATTATCAACAATCAAGGGTTATAGGTATCTGGTGATTCAGGTTAAGATTGCTTATTGCTTGTAATTTATCAGAATCAGCATCAAATTAATATTAAAAGGAGTTCCAGTGTTCCCCTTTCTCTCACTGAACAATAAAGAAAAAAAGGAAGGAGGGAAAAAATTGCTTTATATCCCTGAGTCAGTCACTAATCAATTACCATATTGCTTATAGAGGATGGAAACACCCTTTTTTGGATGATAGAGTATGGAAACACTTGAATCAACAGAAAAGATGAATAATGGAAGGAAAAAAACAACAGATTACAGTATTGCTAAAGATGTAAGCAAATCTCTGCCCCAAAAAACTCTGAAGGAGTATATTTATCTATCTAACCAAGCTCTTTCCTCTCTGTAACCGGCTCTGATACCATGTCAACAAAAGATGACAGAGTCCTTCTATTGTATTTAGAATGAAGCAATTATATGGATCTTTGGATAAGTAAGGCTACTCTTAGAAAATCAGAAAATCACAATAAAGGACATAAAAGACTAATAAAATGACTAAAAAGTTTAAATTTTCTACAATTCTAGCGCTTCCAATATTTCTAACGATTTACAGAAAAGATCATAAATATACAATATGACAGAGTATATGTTATGACCCTCTACTATAACAAGACTTCAACCAGAGATAGATAACAAAGACAGGGAATAATTGAATCAGAACACAATATTCCTGCATAATTAACTCGATTGCAAGGGGCAGGATGATTTAAGACATAACTCACTCTCTTACACAATGAACAAGTGACTAACAGTTACGAACTCACAAGAAACATAACACAGAACAAAACACAATGACATTACAGACTCTCTAAAACAGAATAGGGTTGCCAATCTTGCGAGAGGTTGGCACTCTCCAACCCAAGGGCTAAAACCACACTTCAAAATTCTCCAGACCTGCTGCTGAACCAAAAGGGACGATTTATAGACCCCAAAAAGTGACTTTCACACTCCCCAAATTAAACCTCTCAGAGCCTTTGACCATAGTCAACCAACAACTTCCCTATTTTTATATTTCTTTCTAAAAGTGAAAGTTCTGACCGACAAAAGCATTTTTTCCCTTTCTGTATTTTCCTAATTTTCTAAAAGTAATCCTAACAGTATATAGGGCATAACTTATAAGGCCTGCTACAACCAGTACTGGGAACTTTCAACAGAATAATGGTAGTTATGGGCTTCAACATGAAACTACCTTCTAATACTCTTCGTTTAGATGATGATTTACATGCACGCAGTTGGCGTGATATTGATTCCTCAACAGCATTTAGCATCGATAAGCACTTCTCATCTCCATCTACACTCAGAGGAAGGCCATATGCCATGGTAAATAGATCCTCTTCCTGAAACAGATAAATATCACCATTTTTTTATTTAGTGAGAGATTTTTGGTAGGAGCACAAAATTCTACTTAAAGGACTAAAGGAGATAAACAAATATTGACATATATCACCATACTTCCATCTGACACATAAAATATGACAAATATGCTGAAAAGACGCACAAATAGACCAATAAGCAACTGTGAATTTGATAAAGGAAAGCCACATGCATCGTAAATCCACATCATTACTACATAAACAAACTTAATCCATGATGTGATATTAATAATGACATCAACAGAATTCCAGCATTCTATTTACTCGTTTCATGCCATATTCTTCAGTTAATGGCAAATCAATAATGCATAATCACACACTTCAAAAGAACACAATTTTATTTAAATAATTACAACTACTAACAAAATTAAGGACGGAAAATCACACGGCATATTATAATGCATAACAGCATAAGAGATTGAAAAAAAAAAAAGAAGATCTGCTGGAGTACTTTACTTCATGTGTGCGTGCATCTGAGACAACTGAAAGAACTGCTTTGCAGGTTGCACGAATGACTCTACAATATGAGTGCAACAGGGCATGCGATGATGTTCTGTCAGGCTGTAGGAGATAGAGGCAAGAATAAACAGTTTGAGCCAATGAATGACCCTTGTGCCATGTTGCCTGCCATGTGAAATAATCACTAAGATAATAAGAAAGGAAAGTGTAATGCATGTACTGAAACCAGAGACAACAAATGCACACAGTTTTGCATGTCACTTGAACATTTTTTATTGGTACAATTTTAGTTGAATTAATTTTAGTTCCCATATTCAACTAAAATTTTAAGCTTCATCACACAAATACTCTACAAGATTTATAAAATAGAAGTATCCTGGAAAGAGAGTATATTATTTACATACTCTATGCACTAAAGTGGTGCAAATGTGATTTATATAATAGAAGTATCCTGGACAAAGCGTATATTATTTCCATACTCTAAGACTAAAGCAGCGCAAATGCCGTTATATGACCAGGAGGGGAAAACAGCATTTATACAGAGCAACAGATTATGATCACACTCATCAGCCATGCATGATATGTGAGTGTTTCTGTAAGTTATCATATGGAAGGCATGTGTATGAAAATTAAATTACCTCACATGCCAGAAGATGGTCCATAATGTCAATTGTGCATGAATATCAGTTGTCTTATCAACATTAACAGGAACTGGAGCAGCTCCATTCTCGATGGCTTCCTCAAGAGAGTAGTATCTACAAACAATACCTGAATCCATCTTTGGGTCCATTATCTATCAAAAATAGAAAGTTTAAAAAAAAATGTAAGCAAGACTAATTGTATGAGTGACTACTGCTGAATAACCACTGAAAATGATTCTCATATTGGACAAATTCTCTGCATGTCGCTAGTGCATTGTTTGTGTGGCAAGGCATGCTCATTATCTCCATTTCAAAGTGGTAAAGCCAAATGATTTTTGTTTGTGACTAATTCATATAAGAAACCAGCGACATTCTACATTTCTATTATCATAAAAAGGGGCATAATACTGCTACCAGAGCCCACTGATATTGCAATCAGCAAGATGTAAAAATACCTCCAACGCTGACATTGCAGCAAATAGATTGAAATTATCCCCGTGAATCAGCTCTCCCTCCTGAAGATCTGTAGCCAACTACATGAAATAAAGTTCGAAAAGAAGAAACTAACATAGCCTCAAAGTATGGCGACCATTCAAATTAGGAAATCCAAGGCGGAAAATTATTCCAAAATTTACCAAGCAACATATTAATAGGGAAGGAGGGAGTGAAGTTTAATCACCTTTTTTTTTTTTTTGCCAACTAAGTTTAATCACTTATTAAATAATCAAGACCTCATTGTTAAATAAACTATCTCTCGCCTTTTAGGAAAAAATGAAATGTTTAGTGTTAGTTTACAATTCATGTGCATGAAATGAGAAAGTGGGAAACTGCTTTAGAGAAGGGGAAAAAACAACAAAATTTTATAATGATCAAATAGTAAACTCATGATTGCATATTTCGCATTTGTATTGAGCAGCAACATATACAAGACCGAGAAAATTAACCAAGTATTAGAATCTGTAAATCTATATACAATCTAAAAACTCCATCAACCCACACGTGACTCATTTTCAAACGCCATGTCTCACATAAAAAACCCTTCGATCAACTGATCCTACTATGTCTGAGATCAAAAGGGAAACAAACAAACTTGATCCTACTATGTCCACTTAACTTGACTAGATTTCTCCGCCAAAACCAAAGGCACCTGAAGCCAATTTTGATTTCCTTGTTCAAGCGGGAAGAGGAAAACCAGTCTATAAGACTCACAGGTAACAAGAACACAGACGGGGGAAAAAAAAAACGACCTTGGCAAGCGGCTTGAAGGAGGGGCGACACATCGGCCCAAACAGAGTTGTCGCCGGAGGGAATGGAGGTGCGACCAGGCATGGCAACACCGAAGGCTGCTTCGTCTGTAGGCTTCTGAGCCATACGTTGAAGCTTCCTCGGAGTTTATTATATTATGTTCTCCGCCACCTACGTTTCGAGGTCTTGTCAGTGTAACACAGACCTCCTGAGTCTCTTCAGGCTCGGGTCGCCAGGTCAAGTTCAGTGAGGAACATGGCAAAGCCAGCGCCTCAGGCTAAGGGGGTTTAGGGTACAACGGGGTCGGGATGATGGGTCGGGTCAATGGATCCACTTTTCTTTTTCCCTAATATAATTTGTTTGTCTTAAAATTTGAGTCCATTTTATTTGAGTCCTCCAATTTCAACTTTATTACTTTAATCATTAAAATTTAGTATATTTTAAAATGTTAATCCTAAATATGTATCGGTATTAAAATGTAATGAGGTATCATAAATGATATTAAAATGATGATATGAATTTACTAAATAATTACTAAATAACACCTAGATAAATCTTATGTGTATCACAAAAGGATTATACAGAAAGAATAAATTCTCAAAACATTAAAAACTCCTCAATTAAATAACAAGGAAAAAAAAGGCTGCATAGCTGCGTTTCGAGGACTAAATCTTTTTTTCTTTTCTCTATTATCCACACAAGGCTTAGTTAACGCTATTTATAACACTTAAGTAAATTTTTAACTATGCTATAATTTCAATACTAACATTTTAGGATAGATTAAATTCTAAGGACTTAGATCATAGGTTTGAAATTTGAAAGACAAATTCCAAAATAAACCAAAATTTTATGGACAAAAAATTATATTAACTTTTTTATTTTTTATTATTGAAATAGTTTTATTCCCAATTTTCGATGCATTCATTAAAAATTAATAAAACTAAATATTGAAAAATATTGACTTAATAATTTTATATTAAATAATAGTGTCTAGAATATGTAAAATAGAATTGTGTAACCGCTGGCAAAAAAAAAAAAGTATAATCAATTACAAATAATTATGGTAATCAAAGTATAACTAATTATATTTTTATTTCTTACGTAGTGCATGAAAATATTTTTATAGTTCTGAAAATATAAATAAATAATAATTATTTGTATGAAAAATAGAAAGGAACTTCTTTATTTTAGATTTATTACTCATTTATAATAAAATGTAACAACAATTTATTTTATTCCATAAATGTTTATGCCTACAATTTAAAAATCTAAAACACAAGTTTTATTTTAAAAAATATTTTTATACTATGTGAACAATTTGTTTTACTTTTAAATTCGTTATATCGTTCATATATACTTAGTCTCGATTATTACTAATCTTAAAAAATAAAGAAAATTACATTATATTTTCTCTTATTTTTAATATAAAAACTACTTAATTAATTTGAACAAATTAAAAAAATTAAACAAATAAATTATTATAACATATGTGCGACATAATCCTCCTAAAACACTCAAGTATAAGAAATAAGAAATAAAATTGATTCAAATTTTATATTTCTAAATAAATACAACATCTAACTAGCTCTTAGAAGCTAGAAGGAGCATTGTATTAGGTTTAAAATTTCAGAATATAAAATATAATAGATTGAGAACAGCAGCTATAGAAGCCAGACGTAACGATGGAATAGACCTGGGGGCAATTTATTCATTATGTAATTTTTTTCAAATGAGTCATTATGTGATAGGTAAAATTAATGAATTTTTTTTCCAATTTTAATATTCAAAAGAGTGTAGCATCATACAACATTTTATCCATCAAATTTTTTTTGGGTAGAATCTAAAGTATTCTCAAACCATTTTGAACTTGAAACTACTCTTTTTTTGTCCCGAAACATCAAGCTTTAAGCCCTCCCACAAACTGTAGCAATCTATCTATCAATTTTAACAAAACTAAATAATCATCATTTAAAAAATGGGATCATCAATCATCAATATAAAATATAAAATTTCTAGCAACCTCCATTACATATGCCATGTGAAGTTTGTTCATTCTTCCATTGTATAAGACCCAGATCTAGCTAGTTATGACACAATTTGGAATTCAATAAAATAATAAAATCAAATCAAATCTAAGTCGGTTTTATATAACTATGGCACATCAATTAATCCACGTCGAGTTCTGATCGTTACCTTAAAATCTTCCTTTTTGCCAAAAGGATATTCATTAAAAGAAAACATTATTAAATAAAACGGATAACGTAACTAACCAAATTAAGTCACCTTGATCAGTCGTCCCTTGTCTACTAGAAACAAAATACTCTTCCGGTCCTTAATATAAGACCCATTTAACTAATTTGATTAGATTAGGGAAGTTAGTTAAGTTAGTTAATTATAAGAAACGTGACATGTTTTTTCTAAAATACCATAATCATTCTTCTTAATATCCCCTCTTCCTCTTCTACTTGATTATAGTTGAGGGAGTATCTATAAAGGTAATTTAGAGAAAATTGATAAATATGAGAAATGGATTTTATATTTAGGACCAAAATCAACTCAATAATTACATCCTATATTAAGGAACGGAGGAGTAGCTAGATATAAGTGACAAAAGAGGGAATTGACTAAATAATTCCCAGCAGTGCTATTAATTTATTGCCAATATATTTGATATATTACTCCTTCTAATCTTAAATACTATGTTCAATCCTTAATATAAAATCTAGTTGATTAATTTGAAACGATTAAGAAAATTAGTTAAATAAGTTAATTATTTGTAATATATAGGTTTTGTCTTTTCCAAAATACCCTTATTAATCATGTGTATTAGCTAAAACTATCATTTGATAAACTTTTAACATATGCAATTACTACAAGAACTAATTTGAAAAAAAGAGATAAATATGAAGACTAAGTGAACAAAAAGTCTTATATTTAGAATCAAATTGAATGTCAAACTAGCTCTTATATTAAAGACAGGAGGTAGTATTACAACTTAATAACTAAAGAAAATTAATAAATGTTCTAGATCTTACGAGCATCCAAATCGGATCCCAAGTTTGTGGGTAATGAAGGCTATTTTATTAGTTTCAATTAAAACAAAGAAACTAGTCAATTAGCTGATGATTTAGATAGGAGTTGTGGACATTTACAGGTACAGAACAATTCCTCAGGGGCAAGAGAAAACCCCTCAAGGCTATTCACAATTTGGTTAACAAAATGGATCTCATGAAATTCAATAATGATTCTCAAATATGATGATCAGCAACAGTTTGAAGTTTATACATATCCCATTTGAGAGGGGTTTTGGCTGGATTTTTTTTTCTTTTTTTGGGGAAAAAAAGGTAAGTTGGGGCCAAAGGTTCATCAAGGTTAAAACATATTTTCAGGTTCAAAAAATACTTACAAGGACACTTGCAACTAGTAAAATCCTTATATCAGCAGGTGATTTTAAACTCGTGACTTGATAGATCAAATCTTAACTAGCTGTGCCAATCTTTGCTAGTAAATTGGTTAACTTATTGGGATATGAAATGTGTTTAGTCAACGCTGGCTGCTATTGCCTTGTTGAGTGAATTCATCAAAAGCTATGTTCTGTAGTTTCTAAACTCGATTGAAATAGTCCAGAGTAGAATAGCTATCTTCTGGGCAAAATTTTCTGTTATATTGATAGGCATGTCTTTGGTATTTAGTGTTAAGAGTACTACAAGATCAGTCTCAAGTCCTCTCAAGTCTGAAGCCCAACAATATATAAGTATGAAGCCCAATAGTCGACGCAAGCCCAATAGCTAAAAGTCCAGTGTTTGTTTTTATTCTTACAGCTGTCAATGTTCTAGTATATTCTTTGTACAGTGGCACGTGTATACATCTCCTGTATTCTAGGGTTTCTTACCCTACCTATAAAGTGAATAGAAAACTCCATTGGAGAGTGCGCCATTATTATACAGATACTTGCCTATTACAATTTTTAACTTGGCATCAGAGCCATTAGGTTAGCTACCAATGACGAATCCCAATACCTCCAGTGAGTCACCTGTGAATGAGTCCAGCCGAGCTGATGAGAGCTCTGTGGTCACTGCTTCTTTGCTGGCTAAGTTGACTGAAAAAAACAGTCCTCTGTCCCAATCTGTGTCTGTCAAGCTGGACAGGCTCAACTACTCCCTTTGGCTTATCCATGTGCTACCCATCATCAAGGGTCATAAGCTGGAAGGCTTTATTAATGGAACCAGGTGCTGCCCTCCTCAGTTTATTACAGAAGGAACAACGACAAAAGTGAATCCGGCATTTGAGGATTGGGTTGCTGCGGATCAACTATTGTTTGGATGGCTCCTCAATACAATGACATTGGAGGTTTCTGCAGAAATGACTTATGTTTCTACTTCAGCTGGTTTATGGCTTGCAGCAAAACAGATTGTAGGGGCTCAAACTAAGTCCAGACTTCTCCTTCTTCGGTCTGAACTTCAGAGAACTCGTAAAGGCTCCATGAAGATGCATGAATATCTGTCTAAAATGAAAAATCTAGCTGAGCAACTATCTCTAGCTGGGAGCCCTATGCCTTTGCCAGATTTAATTGTTCAAGCCTTGGCCGGATTGGATGGAGACTACAATCCTATTGTTGTGCAACTCTCAAATCGAGCTGATGAATTAAGTTGGATTGAAATACATACTCAACTTTTTACTTATGAGAGCCGACTTGAACAACTCATGCAACTTTCTGAAATTCCTTCTCAATTTGCTAACTATGTCAGACTGAATGAGAGTTTTCCACCTAGATCTGAAGGTACATTTTCAAGAAATAATTGGCGTGGTGGCCGAGGTAACAAAGGAAGAAGAGGACGTGGCAGGAATGGTCGTGGCTATGGCAGATTCAGTAACTCAAACAGTGATGGTCCTCCTAAGTGTCAGCTGTGTCAAAGAACTGGTCATATGGCCGAAAATTGTTTATATCGGTATGATAGATCATTTGTTCCATCTGGTAGCAAGAAGACAAACAGAAACTCCTACACTGACTTGGACAGTGCTTATTGGGCTACTCCAGAAGTGGTTAATGATGATTCTTGGTACCTAGACAGTGGAGCAACTAGCCATGTCACCAATGATATCAGTAAGATTGAGAATCCTTCAGAGCCTAGTGGTAAGATGAACATAGCTGTTGGAGATGGTTTTAAGTTAAGAGTCGAAAAAATTGGTTCTTCAACTATTCAAAATGTTACTAATCAGAAAGTTAAGTTGAATAGAGTCTTATATACTCCTGCTATTAAAAAGAACTTGCTTAGTGTGTATCAAATGGCTCGTGATAATCAAGCTGATGTTATCTTTAACACTAGTGGTGTTTCTGTGAAGGCTCAGGGAACAGGTCGGACTATGTTGCAGGGAAAACCAAGTAGTGGAGGCATGTTTCAGATTCTGGATAAGAGAAAGTATGAAACCAGTGGCAGTGGAGAAGACTTAGTTTTAGTTGCACAAGAAGCTGTTAATTCAGCATCTGAATCTAAAGTTTTCAATAGAACTTTTTGGCATTGTAGACTTGGTCATCCTAGTGACAAAGTTCTGAATAGAATTATCACCGAATGTAATTTGAAAATCTCCCCTAGTAATGAAAATGAACCAAGTTTTTGTGAATCGTGCAAATTCGGTAAAATGCATTCCTTGCCATTTAAAGTTTCTACTTCACATGCCTCCAAACCACTTGAATTGATACATACTGATCTTTGGGGTCCCTCACCACTAGTGTCCATGAATGGGTTCAGGTACTATATACTGTTTGTTGATGACTATAGCAGACATTCTTGGATTTTTCCTTTGAAAACGAAAGATGAGGCATTAAGCATGTTCATTCAGTTTAAAACATTTGTTGAAAAACAGTTTGAAAGCCAAATTAAAATTGTTCAAAGTGATTGGGGAGGTGAATACCGGAAGTTTGCTAAAGTTCTACAAGATTTTGGCATTCATTTCAGACATTCATGTCCTCACACATCTCCACAAAATGGAAGGGCTGAAAGGAAACATAGACACATAGTGGAAACTGGTTTGACACTTCTGGCTCAGGCTAAAATGCCTCTATTTTACTGGTGGGAGGCTTTTCACACTGCTACAGAATTAATTAATAGATTGCCCTCAGTGGTTCTGGGTGGAATCTCTCCTTTCTTTAGACTTACAGGGAAACTACCTGACTATGAGAACCTAAAAATTTTTGGCACTGCTTGTTATCCTTGTCTTAGACCCTATAACCAACACAAGATGCAATTCAGGACCACTAAGTGTGTTTTTATTGGATACAGCAACAATCATAAAGGGTACAAGTGTCTTAATTCCACAGGTAAAGTTTATGTCTCTCGGCATGTAGTGTTTAATGAATATGATTTCCCTTTCTCAACAGGGTTCTTGAATAGAAACAAGTTACCTGATGAAGAGGTGCATCCAAAGGCATTTTTCCAGTCTGCTCTTTCTTCCCTGCCTAGTGTCTGTCCAGCCGTTCCCATTGATCAAGATAATCAACAGAATGATTCTTGCCCTCCTGCAGAAGAGCCAGAAGAACCATCTCAATCACCTCTTGTACAGACTCCTATAGAAACACAGAATGAACTGATTGAACCGGATAATACTGATCTGTCCTTAGTTTCAGGAAGTGGGAATTTACAGCCTACTTTGACAATGCAGTCTGAAAATGAATCTCAAGCCAGACACCAAATGATCACACGAAGTAAAGCAGGAGTGCATAAGCCTAAATTACCATATATAGGAGCTGTGACAACAGAGGAAGTTACTCTCAGAGAACCATCAAGTGTTTATGACGCTTTAAAGTCAACCGAATGGAAACAAGCAATGATGAATGAATATAAAGCTCTTATGATGAATCACACTTGGGAATTAGTTCCCTATAATGGTCAGAAACAACTTATAGACTGCAAATGGGTTTTTAAAGCCAAATCTCTAGCTGATGGGTCTGGTTATAAGCCTAAAGCTCGACTAGTTGCCAAAGGATTTCAACAAAGACCAGGAGAGGATTTTGATGAAACTTTCAGCCCTGTGTTAAAACCATCTACACTAAGGTTTGTACTGTCTCTTGCTGTAACATTTGGCTGGAAAATTAGGCAGCTAGATATTAATAATGCTTTTCTAAATGGAGACTTACATGAACTTGTTTTGATGAAACAACCTGAAGGGTTTATTTCTCATAAATTTCCTCATCACGTTTGCCTGTTGAAGAAAGCTCTCTATGGACTAAAACAAGCTCCCAGAGCTTGGTTTGATAAACTGAGGTCTACATTGCTCAACTGGGGTTTCACACATTCAAAATGTGACACATCCTTGTTCTTCATGAAACAGAAGGATTTTATTTTGTTTGTTCTTGTCTATGTTGATGACATAGTGATAACAGGTAACTCATCAAGAACTATGGAAATGTTCATTAAGAATTTGAACTCTCTTTTTGCTCTTAAGGACTTGGGTTTACTCCATTCCTTCCTTGGAATTGAAGCATACAGAGATAACACAGGGCTATATTTAAAACAGAGGAAATATATTTTGTCTATTCTCGACAAGTTTGGCATGACAAATTGCTCAGCTGTTCCTACTCCTATGGTTGTTAATCGGCACTACTCGAAGCTTGAGGGGTCAACACTTAAAAATCCTACTCTGTACAGACAAGCAATTGGGGCGTTGCAATACTTAATCAACACCAGACCAGATATAACCTTTGCAGTAAATAAACTGAGTCAGTTCCTATCTTCACCAACCAATGTACATTGGCAAGCACTCAAGCGAATTCTTCGCTACTTAAAGGGTACTACTGATCTTGCCTTACTGATCAGACCGAGCACTTACCTGAATTTACAAGGCTTCTCCGATGCAGATTGGGCGGTTTGTCCAGATGATCGACGATCAATCGGAGGGTATTGTGTCTTTCTCGGTGACTCCTTGATTTCCTGGTCTGCAAAGAAGCAGCCCGTGGTGGTGAGATCATCCGCTGAGTCTGAATACAGGGCCCTTGCTAATCTGTCAGCTGAACTTGCTTGGCTTCAATCTCTAATTGGTGAGCTCGGGGTTCATCTCAAACAACCTCCGATTGCCTGGTGTGATAATTTAAGCGCAGCTGCCCTCGCATCAAACCCTGTCTTTCATGCTAGATCGAAACATATAGAGCTTGATATTCATTACATCAGAGACAGAGTTCTAGATCGGAAACTTATGGTCCGATATATCCCTTCCTCTGAACAAGTCGCTGATCTATTCACTAAGGCCCTGTCACATTCGAAGTTCTGGAGCTTCAGAGACAAACTGGGCCTAGTTAGATCACCAAGGTCCAGTTTGACGGGGAATGTTAAGAGTACTACAAGATCAGTCTCAAGTCCTCTCAAGTCTGAAGCCCAACAATATATAAGTATGAAGCCCAATAGTCGACGCAAGCCCAATAGCTAAAAGTCCAGTGTTTGTTTTTATTCTTACAGCTGTCAATGCTCTAGTATATTCTTTGTACAGTGGCACGTGTATACATCTCCTGTATTCTAGGGTTTCTTACCCTACCTATAAAGTGAATAGAAAACTCCATTGGAGAGTGCGCCATTATTATACAGATACTTGCCTATTACAATTTTTAACTTTTAGCAATTCTAAAAATCTCTCGTCACTTAATATATATACTATCTCGGGATCTTTAATATAAGACTTAGTTGATTAATCTGGAGAGATTAAAAAAATTAGTTAAGTTAGTTATTTGTAATAAATAAATGTTGTCTTTTCTAGAATACCCTTACTAATAATGTATATTAGTTAAATCTACCATTTGATGAAACCTTTAATACGTGCAACTACTGTAATCACCACTTAAAAAAATGGATAAATATAAAAGAAAAAATGAATTAGAATCATATATTTGGGACTAAATTAAAATTTAAATTAGCTATTATATTAAGGATTGAAGGCAATGTGTGTGTGTGTGTATAGAACCCTTGTTGAGGTTATGAAGAGGGTTAAAGTATAAATTTATCTCAAAAATTTTTATTCAGAAGCGCTGAGTACCTAAAAATTTTTTTGGATACAAACTCGTTTTAAAAACTTAAAATAATAGTAATGTTGCTCCTTAATATTAAAAAGCTAATGTTAACCTTTAAAATAGAAACATTGACCATAATATTTTTAATAATAGGAGGCAATGTTGCTACAATTTTAAATCTTTGGTGCTAATTTGCACCCAAAAGGACTTTTAGATGTCTAACAATCTTGAGTGAAAATTTTTAGGATAAACTTTTTTTTTACTAGCAATTTTTAGGATAAATTTACACTTTAACCCTTATAAAAACTATAATCATTTGCAGTTTATTGAGATGTGAATAGCATCGGCAACAGAAGGGATTCGGGGAAAATACAATGGAATTGTTTATTATAAGTTACTGACGAGCCGTACAATGATGCAACTTTTTTTTTCCGTCTAAAATAAAACTCCCAAACACTAAGTTAATGCCTAATTATTGCAAGAAAAGTAAATGTTAACACACATCAAAATATTGCATTGAATTGTACTAAAATAAATCCAAGGTAAATTGATTTTTCAAACTGAAACAGAACATATCTGTGTCAAATGTAAATCCACATTGAGCTAATACTATACAATCAATATCATTAGGTCCAAATCATATATGACTTCTTGTTAATTTGAACTTTTTTCCTAAGTCAAAGTTGAAGGATTAATTTGTTAATTTTTAAAATCTATAAAACAAAATTTGTAACTAATTTTGATTTAAATTACGGCTGTCCTATTTTCATAAAAATGGTAATTTAATTAGCATTATTATATCAATATAACCTAGCAAATGTATGGAAATGTGTATTATTCATAAATCATGAATAATGTAACTTATTTTTAAAATTTATATATGCAAAGCACAAATGTTGAGATCCTCAAATAATATTAAAAATATGTTATTTAATTTCATTTAATAATCGTTGGCGAAAAAAAAAATCATGTCATAATCCCCTTCTCTATTGTACATGACAAGCAAGAAAATTATTTTTCTCAAAAAGCACGTCTCATGTCTCTTTATTTATCTTTTCTCATTTTACTCAATCATTTTGAAAAATCTTCATCAAAATAATAATTTAGCCCCAAAAAAAAAGTAATACACGTCACTCTTTTTTTTTTTTTGGCTATTACAAATGATTTGACCATACATTCTCGCAAATTGAACCCTCTATGCTGATAAGTGCATACATCTAAAAAGAAAGTAACATGAAATGACGCATCTTAAAATCTATCATTAGATTTTTGAAAATATCTTTTTAGATATGTACTATGAAGATACCTCCTTAATGAATATATAGAAGATTCATATATTGAATTTCTAGGCGCTCATCATGTCCCGCACGATGCCAGTAATGGCCCATGGCAAAGAAGTACAAGCATAATGCACAGCAGCATGATGAATACCAAGACAAGAATAGCCCTGCAAGAACACAAAGTTACAGTAATTAATCAGATAATGAAAAATGGACTGCATTAAATTATGAGAAAATTGTAATAAGGTCCCACCTAAGAGAATTAAATACAAAACGATATCTTAAAATCACCATCATCAAATTAATCTAAAATTTCAAGAGAACTCATTCTAAGAGATTCTATTTGTTTAATTACCAAATTGCTTTCATCTTTTTTTTTTTAAGTATGCATTGATAACTAAAAGTACAGTTATTAACAACTTAATGTGTGACGATTAACAACTATTACGACAGATATTGACAACTCATGCATTACTATTCTTTCAGTTATTAATATATATTTTTTTTAAAAAATAAGGATAATTTAGTAATTAAACAAATAAAATATTTTGCAATGAGGTCTTTTGAGACTTCAGAGTAATTTGATAATTACAAAAAAAAATTTTATATTTATTTTTCTTGAGTGGAACTTTATTGCAATTTTCTGTTAAATTATTAACCGAAACACTAGTTTAAAAGAGTAATATTTAAATCAAAGAAGTAGTAACCCATTAGTAAATATAACATTCATGTATAAATCACATATATTGCAATTCTTCTGAGATTTTATCAGATCTAATAAAATCACAGATTTTTTTAATAAATTTTTGTTTTATATTTTAAACCAATTGTACAACCAATTTAAAAAATACCAGACTTTTTAAACTGTTTTTTTTTTACGCCAAACCTAACTCCCATTTAAAAGCCAAATTTCAATCTTTTTAAAAGACTTTTTTTTTCCTAATAGTAAAAATAGAGTTATCAATGTTGGCAATACCTGCAAAAATAATAAAAATATAGTTCGAGTTGTATCTAAGGACACTGTCCTTAAAATTATTCTGCCACATAGGTTAGAATGAAAGGCGGCACTCTTCAGAATTAAATGAACCTTTTCTGCATAGAGTAAGGTGATAGAACAACAGAAATTTAAAACTCACAAGAAGATAGAGAAGATAAGAGCTCGGGAATAGAACTCAATACTCTTTGACCATGCACCACGTATTGCCTTTTATAGGCAGATAATGTGTGACCATTGGGTTGCCATATGGTGATTAAAGATGGTTTTAATGACAATTAAAAGGTTGGTTTTTAAACAATTAATTAAGTTGAATTAAAAGATTTTGCCGCCATTGAATATGGTTTATGAAATAATAAAACCAACTAATTAAGACACATAAATGCTTCAACGGTCATCTCTAACAGTCAGTTTTTAAAACTCATCTTCTCAGTCATTTTATTAACTCAAGCTCACATCTTAATAAACACTAAGGTTTTCTCAATCTTAAGTAATATGGGACTTCTTTTGACACAATCACCCACTAAAACTCCAACAAATCAAAACACAAATATGACATACTACTATTTTCTAAACTCAAATAAACATCATTTCAGATGCAACCAACTTGTCTAAAGCTTTTGACCAAACTCGTGAAGCGACCAGTTCCCTGGCATATAATTGGGCAACCCATGTTGAGTTTTAATACCATGGTTGTTAGCTAAGTCAAGGAACCCAATTTTTTTTTTTTTCCCGCAAAAGAAAAATGTCTAGACCGGCACACAAATTTAACTAATTAATAATAAGCCATAATCCAAAATGGCATATAACTAAACTAGAATTTGGACCCTAATTAAGCTTTTCGCGAAGTTTGTTACAAAATTCTAGATAAATCATATTATCCATGACTAATGGTATAAAGATAAAGATTTAATTGGTGGGGAATGATTGAAAATCAAAGATAAATCAACAAGCAGGTGGAATAGTTGATGATGCAACTTCATTATATTGTTGGGCTAAATCAAAATATTATTATTTTTTTCATAGATATGAAGTAATTATAATATTAGGATTGCTTACTTAAGCCTGAAATTTCTCCACCAAAGAGTATTATTGTAACGACGAGACTGCCTTTTGAAACGAATGGCATTTCCTTGCATTGCTGAAGTTTTGTCAACAAGCAGAGCCAAACGGTCTCCTCTCTCCAATACTTTCTCTATGTTGTCGATCATAACACTTCGTACCTATATAGTGTAATCACTTACATCACATTAATGAACAACTTTATTATTTAATTTTCACAAACCATGTATATATCATAGGCTAAAGCTCAAGTTTGAGATGAACTGTGATGAGAACTTAAGTCCCCTCTGCTTATTGAGAATCAAAAGTAAGAATTGTGATGGAGATTGAAAAAACCCATTAAAAACGTGTGGCATTCTCTAATCCCACATGTTGCAGGGGTTTGTTCAATTTTAAGTAACAATCAATCTCTCATGCTAAATATCTTTTAATGGCTTTTCTTATTTCAATTTTAAGCTTTACCTCTCATTTTTAATACTTCATACCAGACCCGCTTTTCACATGATATTAGTCAAGTGGGAGGAGAGTTCCGCCTGACAAGAGGGTCGGAAAGAGTAAGTGAGGTCCTACATGTTGTTCGACTTTCAAGTCGTCTGATGGGTCCATATCAAAATGTGTAATTTATTCGCAACTTATGAATAATGTGAAATGTTATAAGGCCAGTTTTAGTGGGAATTGAAGGGAAATACTTACTTGAGTCATCTCGCCCTTGAGACGATTTAACCTATCAGCATTAGGGTCAGTGGAATAGTAATCCATTCGCTGGGCGAGGGCTCTGCAGAATTCATCGTTCATGGCGTAAGCTGGAGCTGATAGAATGGCCCTCCCATATGTCTTCACAAACTTCTTGTGAATATCTTCCAGAAATGCAAATGGAATCCTTCCTGCTTCAAACGGATTTGTCAGTCAAAAGTTAAAAAAAGAAAAAGAAAAAAAAGAAAGAACAAATATTCGTAAGAGTCCAATTTATAGTGTAGTTCATTAAAATTTCATCCGAGGCACAATACCCGCGTTATTTATACAAGAATAATACTATCTTCAGTACTAAATATAGAAGTTAGTTGAAGATTCAACTTGGTTCTAAATATAAGACCCTTTCCTCAAAGTAGTGTCCATGATGATTACACATGTTAAAAGGTCTCCATTCCAATGCAAATGATCAATAAGAATATTTTAAGAAAAATAACACCTATCTATTATAAATAACTAATCAATAACACATATTTATTACAAATAATTAACTAAACTAATTTTCTTAATATTCCCCAATTATTATTTTTTTGGCCCAGAATTAATATTTACCAATTAGTTATTTTGGCCCAGAATTAATATTTACCAATTAGTTATTTAGGTTTTATAGGAAGTACAAGAGCTAGTATGAGGACAGTTGTTTTAAGCCAAAATCTAGGGAATAAACCATAATTGAAGAAAAGTTCAAAAAGTAAAAAAGTTATATTATCCCAAAACAAAAGGAAATCAAAGAAGGGGACATTAAGCTTACTTCCAAAAGCGTCATCGGCCATGCAAAGCACAACGAGGCCATCGGTTCTTTTAACATGAAAAACGTATCGATCATGCGAATACGAGACATTACTATCTTCATTATCATTATTTTTATTATTATTATGAATCTTATCCAATATCTGTTTGGCTATGACGCTGGCATTGCTCTGAGGAGACGCACTGAACTCAGCCAAAACGACGAGACCCCTCGCCACCATTCCATACAGTATCCCCATCTGATAATTCCTCTTCTGCTGCTTTCTTCAACGGCGAGGGAGTCGTCGTCGTTCGTGAATTTCAACGAGCACGACGACGTCCTCCTCGACGAAGACAAAGGAATAATGATGATTGGGAGTCCCATTTTGATTTGGGTGTTCTGTTTTTGGGAAGTACGGCAGAGAAGGATTAACGAAACCCAATGATCTTTTTGGCTTCTTAGCTTGGTTCTTTCTTTTGTTAGGCTCTACGGATATAGAAAATCCCAGCAAAACCAACTATTATATAGCAAATGGAAAATGGATGGACAACATCTAGGATAAATTAACGATACTACGTCTGGTCCTTAATATAAGAAATAGTTTGACTTTTAATTTAATTCTAAATATAAGATCTCAATTCACTTTGTCTTTTATATTTATCTATTTTTTTTCAAAGTACTCTTTATAGTAGTTGTACATGTTAAAATATCATTTGCTAATACACATGATTAGCAAGGGTATTAATATCTATTGATTAAAAATAACTAACCCGACTAATTTTTTTAATCTATACATATTAGTTAATTAACTCTTATATTGAGGATTGAAGGCATTATATATGATCACAATATATATAGTTATAATTTAAAACTGTTGGGTTTTAGGTGAGCGCGCAATGAACGATAATGAAAATTTTTGCCAAAACCTTCCAAAGGATCCATCAGCTTTTGCTTAAATTTGAGCGCAAGATCTATCCAATCTCTAAGTTTTCGTTTGGTGGCACAAATCATTGCTTTTTGAACAAACACCCTACCGGTATCCACACAAATGGATCCCAAACCACAACTAGATCTTGCTATCCAGGAAGGCAACACTAATTTTCCTAAATTAAATAATAAATTATATGCGAATTTTATATATTAAAGATATAAAATTCATCCACGACCACCATAGAAGAGAAATAGTATAATGTCTACATCACGTTTCACTATATATTAAAGAAACATGCAAACAATATAATAAATAAATATGCAATAAAACTCGTTTCATTATGTTTTTTTGATACAACTGGTTTCATTAAGTTAAATAGTATAATGTCTACATCCTATTATTAGTTCAGGGCACAATCTCCAACAAAAACAATTAACAAAGATGTGGAGTTAGTAAACCCTAGGGCTGTTCACAGGACGGGACGGGACCGGGACGGACCCGTCCAGGTCCCGTCCCGATGAATAGTAACGGGACAAGAAATTTGTCCCGTGTCCTGTCCCGTCCCGATATTGTCCCGGTCCCGACCGGGACGGGATGGGACCGGGACATCCCGGTACCTTTCTTTTTTTTTGGAAAAACGCTGTGAGCTTCTGAGAAATATTGTGGGCCTTTTAAAAAAATGCTGTTGGCCTTCTAAAAATGTTGTGGGCCTCTTAAAAATGCTGTAGGCCTTTTAATAGGAGGTTTTAAATGATCTGGGCCTTCAATAGGAGATATATTTCAGTAGTGTTTGTGACAGAGTTCATCTTTGTTCACAAAGAGAAGTTCTTCAAAATGATCATAAAGGTTCAATTAGCTTTCAAGAATTTATTGTAAAATTTTTGTACAGTTTTAATAGCATCATCTAGAAATCAAACACTGAATCTACAATTATATATATTAATATTACTACTTCACAAACCATCAACCGAATGATACATACAAATTATTAAAGAATTCAACAACCAGAAAAAATCAGAGAACTAGCGAATGAGGCAAATTAAATCGTGGGTTTTACTCATTTCACAAAAGATTTTCTTTTCTCTATGTCGTTTGTGAAGAATATCAGACAAATCCCAATCAGCCAAAGTCCATATTCATACAAAGAAAGCAGAAATCTCGTGCTGGATATTAAGATGAAATCAACAAGCATGGATGAAAACTCACGGGTATGAGAAACAGAGAAAGCAGCAATCGAATGGTTGGAGACGAGATGAGGCTAGTCTGCAATCTACCCGACGCCGACGATGGACTGGCGGCTGGAGAGAAGCTGCTAAGGTTGCGACTTCAATGGACTAGGGACCGTGACTCTGTGAGTGAAGAGCTGAAGCCGAGACAAGAGAGGCAGAGTGAGTATAGCCGAGTAGTTGACGGCCTCTTTCGCACTTCGCAGATCAGACAATAGCCGAGAGCGGAGACTGAGACTCTGAGAGGTGACTGCCGACTGGTGAGAGTGCGAGACACCAGACACGGTTCATTGCTCCATCGGCCGTCGCTGTCTGAAATCCGAAGGGAACGAAAGTGAAGGCAGAGACTGGAGAGACCGAGAGAGGCAGAGATGGTCGGGTTAGATACTCAGAAATCAGAATGACAGAATCTCAGATGGTTTGGGGGGGGCTTAGGGCTTCCGCCTTCCGGTTCATATTTTATTTTTTTTTTAACTTTTTAACATATAATATATAAATATAATATAAGATATTTAAAAAAAAAATATCGGGACGGGACCGGGACGGGACGACCCCGTCCCGGTCCTATTTTTGTCCCATCCCGGTTTGTCCCATTCCAAAAAATTCGGGACGGATCCGTCCCGTTTCAATAAGACGGGACCGGGACGGGTCAAGTATGAACACCCCTAGTAAACCCCAATATTTTTTTT
Source organism: Neltuma alba (assembly GCF_004799145.2). NCBI lineage: Eukaryota > Viridiplantae > Streptophyta > Magnoliopsida > Fabales > Fabaceae > Neltuma > Neltuma alba. The sequence goes on along the minus strand of NW_021636749.1, from coordinate 176,495 downwards.
CCCTTAATGCTAATTGCTCTGTGTGTGTGTGTGTGTGTGTTCGCATATTATGTCCAAAATTTGTTCATTGTGATATTCTCTTGCCATATGAGCAAAGTGTGAAACACTGCCCACCCGGAATTGGTAGTGAAGGAGATTATTTTGGATCTCTTTCAATTCTCAACTATGGCTTAATTTCTCCTCGATCCACTTGGCAAGATGTGTCGTTTATGCTTAGGAATGGTTTCTAATGCGTTTTTCTTCTTGTAGCTCTCAATCCCTTAGTCTAACTTATGACTTTTATTGCCCCTCTCCGGGCAATTGGAACTCATTTTACGAGAAATTCCTCAACTAAACGAATTCGATTCCTATAACATGTGATAAAAGACATCTTATTAAGAGAAAAAACTCCTTGAACTTATAAATTCCACAACACTTATAAAATTCATCAGTGTGGGACACATAACAAGGTGGTTAATAATAGTTTCATGAGAAAAAATTCAACAAAAAGTCAAAAACGTGTTCTCTTTAGTGAACTGAGCTATGGAAACTGAGAGAGAATAACAATGATGTATAATTGGAGTAGTATCTTTTATGCCATAAATATATGTATTCACTTGTACATGTGCATATTGCCCCAAAACAAAAAGATCTCTAAGTCCGTTGTTGATAACCCTCATTCCTCATGAATATAAATAAGTTAATTAAGGTGTAAATTTGCTCTAGAAAGTATGCTACAAATTTATGTGTGCCCTTGTATATGTGCGTGTTGCCTCAAAACAAAAGGATCTATGAGTCCGTTGTTGATGACACACATTCCTAGTAAATATAAATGAGTTAAGGTATAAATTTACTTCAAAAATTTTCATTTAGAAGTAAAATAATATTGGCCTAAAAGTTTTTTTGGGTTTACGGTTTTCCCGAAAGTGTTAATATTAATGGAGCAATGTTGTCCTTCACAGTTAAAAATGTCAATAGCCATCAATGTCAACATTTTAGGGCTAATTTTAATAACAGAGTGAGATAAGATTGCTATGTTTGAGGACTTTCTGAGTGACATTTGTAACACCTCACATAATTATATCAATATATTCGATAAAATATTTAATTTAAAAGTCCATACATATTTTTAATACTGCAAATAAGTCAAAATTTCAAAACATTTCTAACATAACTTAACAACATAAACTATTGAAGTCTTATAGTCATGGCAAATAAAAATATAACATAGCATGTGCTTGAGAAGCACAAAAGCCTTCACGGCTCACTCCGCTGGTGCCTTCCCTTGATTCCTACTAGATCCTTCGCCTGAAAATTGTTAATATAGGGGGTGAGATCAAACGTCTCAGTAACTACTGAAATTCTAACCTATACAAGCAAATCATATATGATAAACCAAAAATCTGTTTATTGGTCTGTATATATGTATACATTAAAAATCACAGATTTGATACATTCAATTCAATTTCATTTTTCTTTTTCAATATATCCAAAAATAATGCAATATGCTGCCTCCCTTATATCACCGTCCACCCTTATACCGCTGACTGGAGCCATAGGCTAACACATAGTCCGATAGGAACTAATCCATTTTACTGAATTATTCCAAGCTCACCGATACAAGAGATATATCCGGCCAAAGATATAGAGCTCAAGCTCGGACTATGGCTCCCCTCCTTTGTGAATAGGGAGGTGTCACATGTCCCACAGCTCCAATGAATTCCCGGCCAAAGGAAAACATGGAAGAAGGGGCCCTGACAAGTGCCATCCACTGTGCACCGAGTGATGGCATACCACGTGGTAATTTTATATCCATACAATCTCCTTCTATCCTTAGCCCAACAATGCATGTCAGATGCCAATAATATTACATCATAAATACGTCAGCAAATATATTAAAAATAAGATAGCAATAAAACTTATATACCACTTAATAACAACTCATGACAATTCCATAGCCATCAATATATTTAAATATTAATAATAATTAATAGCAATAAATCTTAACAAAATCAAATAACATTCCAAAACATTTATTTGAAAAATCACAATATTATATTTCAATATATAAAAATATAGTAAATTCATAATACAATCATACACAATTCACATGTACAAGAAAGAATTTTCAGAGTTACCTGGTACTCTTTAGCTTACAAATATTCACACAAAGATTACTCCAAAATTCTCAAGTCTACAAGATTGCACATAAATATTTATTAATATAAACTCAAAACTATTCCAAAGCTACTCTAAAATTCTAAGACTACCCTCTAAATCAAAATTACATAAATATATTAACTCTCCCAAATCTAGGCATTTATAATAGATATTATTTTGAAAAATAATTTACATATAAGGCTATTTAAATTTAACAAAAGTATATATATATTTTTAATTATAAACAAACTGTAGCTTTATTTAATTTCACAAAATTCTCAATTTATAATTTTTCAAGCCTTCAAAAATTATTTCAAAAATATATATTTAACTTATTCAATATTTAAACCGATTAAAACCTCAATAATATATTAAATAACTCAAATAAATTATTTAACTCAAATTTAATCGGTAAAAACATATTACAAGTCTAAATAACAAACTTTTCAACTAAAATCTTAGTTTAAAATTCTCAAAATAATCATTAAACAAAAATAAACCGATTAAAATTCCTTAATAATGGATCTTTAAATTTCTACGGTCATATATTGTCAAAACTCTATATTTACTCTATACCCAAACAGTAAAATTTTCTCTAAACATTATAATGATTAATAATTTAAAGTTCTAAATATATAGGAAATACTCATAAAGAAAATATGGTAAAAAGAAGTATATTTATGTACCTAAATGATCCCCAAAACTTGTCAGGTGCTCTGCAACTTAGCTTTCTCTCTCTTTCCCTCTTTGCTTCTCACTCTCTTCTCTCTTCCTTTGATCTCTCTTCCTCCTCCGTCTCCTCTCCCCCTCTTTTAAACTCACTCCTCCCAACTTCCAACTATCCCTCCTCCCATTTTCTTCATTCATTTATTGTTTTTCTCCAAATTCTTCCTTCATCCGTTCCTTTTCTTTCTTTTTCTTGCTCCATTTAATACTCCTCCCTTCTTTTCAACTTACATCACTCCCTTCCCCCATCTTTTCCCTTCTTAGTAAACCCCCCCCCCCCAATTTTCAACTCTCCGTGGAAAAGGGGGGTTGTTTTTTTTTATAATAAAATATTATATATATATTTTGATTTGCAATTTTTTTTTAAAAAAAAGTATGTTACAACATTAAACCAAAAAAACAAAATTTTAGGGGCAGCATTAGTCCTAAGCAAAAACTTTCATAACAAACTTGCACCTTAACCCAAATGTAAACTATATATGCATCTACTCCTTCAAAGTTCAAAATCCAAAGAATTAATGTGCGAGATTGTAGCCAGTTTCATGTAGAGACTATCTCTTGCAACTTAAGATGTATGTGCCAAAGCTTTGTAGAACCAAGAATTTGCAAATTCATGGTAGCCATGCCCGGAGAGCATCATCCAAGGTATTCTTCATTCTTAATTAATCTTGTAGTTCTACAACAACCAGTCACGAAAAAGGAATTAATTCTCCCAAAGCGACTTCTTAACCAAAATGCTTCCATAACTTCTTTTAACCACTCTTAAGCACTCACGGATCATATGTAATGTTGTTATTTTGATTTAGGCATAGCATCATCTTATTTTATTACTTTAATGGCTGAGCATTAGATAATGCTGGATTTCGTATGTATTAGAATAAAATTGCTTAGATGATTTTATAAACCTCCTTAACCGACTTATGGCTACTTCTTCCAGATTACATTATGTTTTTAAACCTGTTTAAGACGGGTTTATTATTCTATGCTTTGATCAGATTGCCAAGTACATACTAATGTACTCTTTCTACAATATATTACTTTTGATTCTAAATATAAGAGTCAATTAAAAATTCAATTTGGTCTTAAACATAAGACGTAATTCGTTTTGTGTCTCATATTTAATTTATTCTTTTTTTTCCAAAGCAATCCCCATAATAATTACACACGTTAAAGAATTTTTATTCTAATACACATAATTAACAAAGATGTTTCAAAGAAAATAAACTTCTTTATTATAAATAATTAACTTAACTAATTTTTTTAGTACTCATAAATTAATTATCTGAGTCTTATATATTAAAGAGCGGAATTAGCAGAAGAGACTAGGTCTAATTTTTGCCAATGATTTTAATTTTAATTTTATTTTATTTTTAAATTTTTTGGGAGTCGCATCTATATTGTTCACGTGATATGCCTTGTAAAGTAATCATTTTGAGTAGCTTGGCATGTTTCGTTTGTTAGCTGCCACCATATTCTTTCACTTTTCATCGCTTTTTCTTGTGCGCTTTCGCTAGCTTCCGTAACAACTTCACTGTCCCACGGTTGGCTCCCTCGTGAACCCCTCCCCCCAAAAAAAACATTTAAAATAAAAATAATTTTATATTGGGAGAATGACATATATAATAAAAAACACCGAAATATGAGAATTTCGAAATATCCCACAAAATAGTTTAATTCATATGAAATCCTTATCAGTTTTCTGAAATTATTTTTTTAAAAAGACTTATCATTCTCATACACACACATATAACTTTGGAGCTCCCATTGGCCTCAGCCATATTGTACTGACCAAAAGTCCTATGCCAGCCAAGCGCTGGTGGTTGGAGTAATTTTGGGCAAGCATTGGTCAAGGTTAGGGGTGTTCACGGGACAGATCGGGACCGGGACAGGCCCGCCCCAGTTCCGTCCCGATGAACAGTAACGGGATAGATTTTCTGTTTCGTGTCCCGGCCCGTCCCAGGGTTGTCCCGGTCCCAGTCGGGACGGGACGGATCCGGGACCGGGACGTCCCGAAATTATTATTATTTAATTATTTTTAATTTTTTTAAATTTTTTTAAAAAAAATCTGATTTTTTTAATTATATTTTTTGAGCTTAAATCTTATAAAACATCTTTTTTATTTGTTTGGGAACTCTTAAACAAAAGCTCAAAATATTACATATAATAGTCATTAAAACTCTAAACAAAAGCTTTTAACACAATAAAAACTTGCTAAAAATTTTAATCATCAATAATCTCAAATCATTAACAATATAAAAACTCTAAATAAATATATCCATAGTTCCATACAATAGTCTCAAATCTTAAAAAAATATGAAAAATATGATATTATATAAAAAATTAAAAAAAAAGGAACCGGGACGGGACGACCCCGTCCCGTCCCGGTCCCTTTTTTGTCCCATCCCGAAAAATTTCGAGACAAATCCGTCCCGTCCCAATAAGACCGGGACCGGAACGGGTCGATCGGGACGGGTCGGCCTTGAACACCCCTAGTCAAGGTGGGATTTCACCCCACCAGAGTTTTTGTTGTTGTTAAGTACAAGTTTATTGGAGAAAATTTTGTTTGAGGTACTATCGGACACTAAATGTAGGTATACGTTCCCGTAGGGATTCGAATCTTGATTTGCCGTGTTGTGTGCTATTCGCTCCATTTGTTAGACTCCAACCTATTGGTCCCACCAAAGTTTTTATATTTGAGGGCAATTAGATCATTTTTAAAAAAATAATTTTAAGATAGTTCCTAAAGATTTTACAGGAATTAAATCATTTTGAGGGACTATTTTAGAATTTTCATATATTTTGTTGTCCTTATACGTCTTTCTTCTTTTTATACTTGATATTAATGAGTAATATTTTGTTAATCTCACTGTTTTTATCTAAACATGTGAATATATTTTTTATATTTACAGAAATAATGTTTTGTCTAAGAAAGATTTATGAATAATTAAAAGCATAAAGATATGGCAATATGGCACGGGTTCCCAAGATTTCTTAAAAAATATGTGTGCAGGATGTTTCCAATTACATGGCCTTCCTCCACACAAGTATTTCAGTATTTGTATATGCAGCTTCCTAAAAATTAGCGTGTGGGTTAATTTAATTTTCTTTCTCAAAAATTAATTTATTTTCCTAATTTTACATAAAAGTGAAATTTTTTTGAATATTTTGAGCTCTATTCAAATAAACAAGATCCACTTTATTTCAATCTAATTTCATGAAATCTAGTTTAATCTTTAAAATAAGACCAGTATGTTTGTTTGGAATGACGATATGATCATTTAAAAACAGCTTAAGATAAGTAGCTCCAAACAAACCATTAGAGTGTTATATGCATTAGTCAAGCCTCACCTTATTATATCTATACGACACAAAGGCATATATTATATGTGACTTCAAATTTCTTGCTCATCAAATGTCGTATTGTTAGGTAGTTTGAAATATATGTGTGAATGTGTACAAACTTTTTAAAAAAATTATTGAGCTGGGCATCACCACCAACATTTCAGTCCCCGACAATTGCTATATATCTCAGACACCCCCCTTCACTCCCCGACAATTGCTATATATCTCAGACACCCCCCTTCACTTAAATCTATATACAAACTTCCAGAGTAGTCTCTCACTCAAACTTCTCCTTCTCCTACTTCCACTCACAGAGAGAGAGAGAGAGAGAGAGAGAGAGAGAGAGAGAGAGAGACCCACAGAAACACTATAATGGAGATCTCCGGCAAGATTTACGCTTCCCTCATTATCTGCATGCTCGTCATCTCCTCCTCTGTAACTCCATCTCTGAGCTGCACCTCCTGTAGGCACAAGCCTCCAAAGAAGCACAAGCCGAAGCCTAAGCTCCCACCGCCGCTGCTTCCTCCGGCGCCGCCTGCGGAGGCGACGTGCCCTGTGGACACGGTGAAGCTGGGGGCGTGCGTGGATCTGCTGGGAGGGATTGTCCACGTGGGAATAGGGGACCCAGTGGTGAACCAGTGCTGCCCAGTGATACAAGGGCTGGTAGACCTGGAGGCCGCCGTGTGTCTGTGTACGACGCTGAAACTGAAGCTTTTGAATCTAAACATATATGTGCCTCTCGCTCTTCAGCTTCTCATCACTTGTGGCAAGATGCCTCCTCCTGGTTACACTTGCTCCCTCTGATCCCCGCCCTTAAACGACGCCGTTTATCAGGTAAATCTGCTCTTTCTTCATTTCTTCTCTCCCTCTCTCTCAGGTTGAAGACTCCTCTGTGCTTGCATTCTCAAGCCTTCTATTTTTATTTCTTTCACAAAATTGACACAAACGTAATTAATTAAGTTCTATATTTCATTTTTATAATTATCGTTTTTTATATTTTTTAAATAGGAAAAATGGGGGAAAGGTCTTTCCTTACCAATAAAATTACTATTAAGGGAAACCTTTCCCCAATTTTTCCTTTTAAATATTCAACATATATATATATATTTATATGGGAGAATCATATAAATAGAAGTTTGAAATTATCAAATCTCAAATAAGTAATTCCTGCAAAAGTGTGTTGTTATTTTGTATTTGCAAATTAAGTGTTGCCAAAATGTGAAAATCCAACCTAATTTAAAATTTAGTAATTTCAAACTTCTTTTATAGATTCTACATATATATATATAGACATAAATGTAAAACTTGAAATTTTGTATTAATGAATTTTTTTAGAAATTAAACAAATTTGACAAGAATGTAAGTTATGCATGCATTCTAAATAAAAGAACAAAATGCATATATTTTATTTTGTTGTATTATTATTTCGTTTTTTAAAATTATGTTCAATTATATATATTTTTATGACTACCAATTATCTGAATTTTGCTATAATGTTTAGCTCAAGTTTCTGCTAGCAAATTATGAAAATATTCATGTGAGAAATTCGAATGTATTTTAAAACTTCCAAACATCTTTGATTTAGAATCTTGGATTGATATAAAAGTCACAACTTTATTTTCTTTTTGTTTACGCCTTCTTCCAAGGTTTAAATCTCAGTTCCAAATTCCTCCTGGTGAGTAGCGACAACTACTTTAAATATGATAGATAAAAGACGCCTGATCTAAAATTTTTAAAAAGCAAGTTCCATTGTTGGAAACAATCTTTTTTCTTTTCTTTTTTTTCCTAATTGGCATGGATATTAATTGTACATCCCTTCTAGAGATTTATTTTATATATAAATAATTAAACAATTTTTGTCAAGAGGGGATTTATTTGCCATAAAATTGTTAGTCTTCTAATTTAACTTTTTTCCTACTTTCCTTAACAAATTTGAACAACAATATGTTTTTTTAGCTGAACAAATTTTAACAAAAATATGTTAGATACACACACAAAAATGTAACATGTCATTTTCAAAGGGTAGCCTCTAAAATATCCTCTTGGACCAAATATTAACACGGCGTTGATCACTTTTCCTTTTTATATATATAGTCTAATTCTTTGTTTTTTTTGGTCAGAATACAGTCTAATTCATTTTCGTTAGCAAAAGAAAAAAAAAAACAAAGAAGTCGAATTCATTTTCTTTTTTAATTGAACAATTTGTTTTCCACTTTATCTTACATTTTTCTTTGTGGGTACACTCATAAAAGCACTTTTGCTCATAGAATATTACATGCTTATAATAATCTGATAACGACCTCACATGTATTATTGTTATACAAATCAGCTCGTGACTCAGAAATTTATTCTTGATTTTTTTTTTACCTAAAAAGGAACTTGCCCTTGATATCAGTTAAATTGTAGTAGGCCCTTAGATCTTACTACCTCTTGTTCTAACTATAAAACCTCGTTTGTAGTTTATAAATAGGATCTTATAATTATAACCAGAGGTAGTATTTATAAGTTTTAAATTTGAAGATGTGCGTAGTTCAATGTATAAGCTTCAATTTAAGTTTATCTTAACATTTAATTTTTATTTTATTTTATCCTGAATTATTTATTCTTTCTCATTTGTCACACTGCATCTCATTATATTTCTCTATACATTTTCTTTCATCAGTTTTCGCATTAATAATATATCTATCTAAAAAAAAATATATTTCTTATTTACGTATTGTTTTAAACTAATTTTAACTGGTTGTTCGTGATATCATAAATTAGTCATTATAAGTTAAAGAGATTATTAATAATATTGTCTCTTATCTTTTCACATGTGGTTGTCTTGTTCCTCAGTAATTATGAATGCTTGGCGTCCCTCACAAAGAGTGTGTGTACAATATATATATATATATATATATATATATCTATATATGTAATATATAAAATATAGAGCGCAACATGATTGATTCTCATATACACGCACATATCATAATGCCTTTAATTAAATAGTAAGAATACAGAATAGTGCACACCCGTGAACTCCAAGCCCTTGTCTTATTCAATCCAAGAATGCATGTGTTGATGTGCGAATTGGCTTCGTGCTTATCACTTTAATTTGATAATTTCAACTTCTTCACATTATTAAAATTGAATCCCCTAAATTTAATATTATTATACCACTTTACAAATTTTTAATAGTTGTTTATTCCTAAAAAGGTATATAGTTTAAACTAAAATTAATTTTTTAAGTTGACCATTTTAAAAAAAATTACTATTTAAAAATTATAGATTTAAATCTTAAAATCTAGATAATCTAAATTATTACAGGTAAAACATACTCTCTTGTGTCACGATATTATTTACCTATTCTATTCAACACTTTAATCTTATTTATGGTACATCTATTATTCTCATGTTATTTTTCTAATGCTTTCATTATTTTAATTTTATTTATAATTATTGTGTACATTAAGCTATAAATAAAATTAAGGGTGTTAAATGTAACTTGAAAATAATATCAGAAAGTGTTGGATGAAAAAAAAACCTGTTATTAGATACATTAGTTTTGAATAATAAAACAATGGATCCCATTATTGTTGAGGCATTTCGAAATTCGAATTTCTTGTTGACTATTACTGACACCATAATCTGCCAATGCTTTGCAGCTGCCTCCGTTGTCTCTTATGCGGTATCGACAGAATCCGCATGAAACGACGTCGCTACCAATTCTCTCGCTTCTCTCTTCTATCATATATTGGAGTATGGAATTGCTGATGTTTAGCTACTATTATTACTCATTTAATTAAATTTTGTAAACATTTTGTTTTCAGCTAGTGTGAATTTTATGTTGCATCAATTTTTGAAAAAATGAATCATACTGTTTATGACTCATGAATAGTATGGTTTGATAGAATTTATATTCCCCCCCTTTTAGAGTGAAATTTTGATTGATTGTGAAGGATAATAGATAATATATGTAATTCATTCGATTGATATTGTGAGTGTAACTTTTTCTTTTTAAATTTCTTTTAATTTTTATAGCTTTTTTTTTTCCTAATAAGCCCCACACCTGTCTAATTCTCTAAAAACGATTTACAACTCAAATATACGGCAGCTTAATTTTGGTCTAACTCATCTTAATGAAAATGAGTTTTATATCAAAAGTGAATTACTAACAAGTTTGGTCGATAATCCGACCGATTGGATCCACTTCATGAATCATTGATTATTTGCTTCCCTCTTTCTGTCCATGAGTATGTAAAACTTTTAGGATGTAAATGTTAAGTTCCATAAACAAGTAGTCCTCAATTAAATGATAATCATAATAATACAACTTTTGATTTTTAATATAAGAGTTAGTTTAACACTTAATTTGATTTTAAATATAAAATCTTAACTCATTTTGTTTATCATATTTATTAACTTTTTAAGGCAGTCTTTATAATAGTTCTATATATTAAATTTTTTTTAAATAAAATTTTTAACTAATACACATGATTAGTAAGACAACGTATATTTATTATAAATAATTAACTTAAATAATTTTTTTAATCTTTTTAAATTAGTTAATTAATTTTTCTATTAAAAAATATTCGCATTAATAAATGAAAATTACGGGGAGAGGGAGAGCCCCCGGCTTTGGTATTTCAGTGGGCTCACTTGAGCTTTGAGAATGTTGTATTCTGATCAGAAGACGACAGTGATGGTGAGAGTCACGAGCGAGTACGTTCACGACCTTGTCCCCCTCCGAGTGACTCTTGTTTGTTTATTTTGGATATCTTAAAAAAAAAAATTCTACCAAACAAAATTCTTCTCAAAGATTGGGTGCTAAATATAACTAAAAAAAATAATATCAGAATATTAGATACACGAAAAAAAATTGGGGTGTTAGATGCATTATACAAAAAATCACGGTAATAGATGTACTTAGAAAATAGGAAAAATTAGTTTTTTAGTTTTTAAAGTTTTGACTTGCTTAAAATTCAATTATTTAACTATGACTTGTTATGACTTAATCTCTAAACATTTAATTTGTTTAAAACTCAGTCTCTCATTTTTTTTATTTTTAATAATTTTGTCGTTACATCTATAACCCATGCCAAGTCATCACTGAACCATCCTATATGGAAAAAAAATATAGTTACAAATTCTTTTGAGCCTTTCCAGCTCCGCTCTCCATGTGAATTTGACAAAACAATTGAAAAAAAAGAAGATAAAGATTCATATTTACCACGAACTCAGACTGAAGATAAAGTATGAACGGCGACCTCACTCTCCCTCACTTACCTCCTCTCCTTTTCTCGGCAATCATGGTAAATCTAAAGCTTTATTTATTTTTTCAATTGTTTTGTCAAATTCACATGGATAGCGGAGCTGGAAAGCCACAAAAGAATTTGTAACTGTATTTTTTTTCATGTAGGATGGCTCAGTGATGACTTGGCATGGGTTATAGATGATAAGGACAAAATTATTAAAAATAAAAAAGATGAAAGATTGAGTTTTAAACAAGTTAAACTTTTAGGGAATGAGTCATAACGAGTTAGATTGAGTTTTAAGCAAGTCAAAATTTTAAAGACTAAAAAATTAATTTTTTTCTAAAAAATAAGATCACAATGTTAGATATATATTTACATTTTATTTTATATAGTATACAATTATGTAAGATAAGTTAATTTAGACCCACGCTGAGTTAATTATATATCTTATATCCATTTATTGTTACAAATATGTAAATATAGAATTGAGTAAAATACACTAATTATCTTTTTATTTTATTTCAATTACAAAAACATCCCTTTTGTTTTGAAAACGTATATAAATCTCCTTTACAATTAAAATATATGTTACATAAATATCTCTCTCATATTTAAAACTCCATTTCCATTTGTTCAAATCGTTAGTTAACTGTTAAGTTTGACTTCAAATTATTTTTTTAATCAAAATGATTCTTTTTAACTTAATAATTATTTAGACATTTATATATTCTAAAAAATATTTTTATAAAATAAAAAAATAATTCCAATACATATATTTTAAAAATTTTAAAATTTTTTTTATCTAAATCAAAAAATTTTATAATTTTAATATTTTGTCACATTTATTAGAAATTATTTACTTTAATTTCTTTTAAATTGTAAAAACATATTTCAAATACATAGCTTTTGTTTATCATAAAATTTAAGTGATACAAGTTTGACAGATTTTATAAATTATTTAAATTTATAATTTAAAGCTTTTAACTACATCTTTGTTACAAAAATTTATAAACATATTTAGTAAAGTATATATATTTATTGGAAAAATTAGTTAAATTTTTAATTAAATCTTTTATGTTTGCCGAATGAAATTCATGTAACTTAAAAATATAATTTAGGAATTTACTAGAATGAAGGGTAAAATAATAAATAAAATTTATTTTAATGTAAATTTCAGTTAAAAATAATATTTTTAGAATATTCCTAACAATGTTAACTAATTAGACAAAACTGCATATTTTTAAAATAGAAAGGAGATCTAAGTAATTAATGCAAACTAGAAGAGTAGTCAGAGTATTTTACTATATATAATTATGTATAAATTACATACGATATTTTCACATGTATCACTTTTTCTAAAATTTTTTCTTTAAATATATTATCCATTTGTTTCTTTATAAAAAATAAAAATCAAACTTCTTTATCAAAATTATTATTATTAAAAATAAAATTTTGAAAAGACTTTATATAAGTATTGAAAATACAAAAATATATTCATTATTTTCTAAATTTAACGATATGTTATTAGAATTTTTCAAGTCAGATTATGATGGTCTGATTAAAAAATGTCATAATGTCATTTTCAAATTCTAAGAACAACTGATGTCTTAAAAAATAATTAAGAAATTAATTTTTTTTTAAATGTTTAGGACTTCACAAATAAATTTTTTATAATACTTTTCCGAAGGAAAATTGGCTCTTATATCTGTTTTTGTGATTGCATAGGAAGGTTAGGACGTAATTCAAGTGGATCATTGAGACATTGACAATGACGTGTTTATTTGAAGGAAGATTTAGTTCGTGCTTAATAATTGGAAAATTATTATAATAAAAAGACGTACACCTAAATGATCTAATAGCCCCGGACGACCCCGGACGACTCAGATTTATTGAAGTTGTATAAGACTTTTCAATTTGATATGTTGAAAGAATATTGGGTTAAGGAGCACTCTAAAATACTATCTCAGGTCCTAATTGTAAGACTTCATAATTTACAAACAAAATTTTACAATTAGGACCAGAGGTAGTATTTTATGGTATGTGTGATATGGAATATTTGTTCAGGTGCATCTAGAATTCTAAACTTTAGAAGCAATTGTGCTTTTAAAATATTATTTTATGAGTAATTTTTACTTTGTCATTAACTCCTTAAAATGTTCATTAAATGAAAATATATTAAGCATCATAGAGTATTATTTTCAGTATTTTTTTGGGTGTTGGACTGATTTGAAAAATATTTAGGCTGTTAGATGAACACTACTACACAAGACAATTTTTACTTATGTTTTATAAGCCTTTTTGCGTCTGTTTTTCAGGGGACATGAAAACAAAGAACGTAATAAGTATGTCCCTTTTTATGTCTGTTTAAAATGAACATTTTTCACGTCTGCTTTACTTAAAACAGAGGTGAAAAGTCATACTTTTCACGTTTGTTTTAGGCCAAAACAGAGGTAAAAAGTGGATTTTTTCCAAAAAAGGGGGGCATTTATAAGAAAATCTTTTCAATATTAACATATATATGATATTAGAAATAATTACATTATATTCATAAAAAAAAATGTCATCTTATAATCAATAAGGAAATAATCCAATGTAAATTATACTACCTCCGGTCCTTATTATAAGACCCCATTTGACTTTTTGTTTGGTCTTAATTATAAGACCCCAATCCATTTTGTCTCCCATATTTACGTATTTTTGTCCAAGATAATCCTTCTAATAATGATAGTTCTAGCCAATATACTTAATTAGCAAGGATATTTTAGGAATGACAATACTTATTTATTATAAATAACTAACTTAACTTACTTCCTTAATCTCCTCAAATAAGTCAACTGGGTCTTATAATTAGGACCGGAGGTAGTAATTAATACAAGCTAAAACTATACCAAGAGGATTGTATCAATACAAGTTAAACAAGGCAACGAATGAATCTCACTTAACTAGAACTAACAACTCTTATAGAAAAATGCATATTCATTAGTGGAATATATACAATTTTTGCTTACTATTCCCCCTTCAACAGCATGTCCTTGTAAGACTTTGAACACATATTCATGGCGGTAACCCTTTTGAAGAAGCCATGATTTTTCTAGAGTTTGGCATCCTATCTCATCTTGAGGCTCTATTGATTAATGACCACCTGCCAATAAAGAATTCTGTCACCAAACCAAACTCATTCCCACAAGAGAAATTAAAAATAAACAAGTGTTAGTGGCATACTGGTAATTAGATGCCAAAAGAACAAGCATTCCAACATGAAACAGATTCATCAAAGTGACATCATTCCATGCATATCAACATTTAAAATGAGTGAAGCAGAAATAAGAGCCGACCGAAAGGCTTCCAAAAAGACCCAATTCTTATCATCTTGAGGTTCAATTGAATGTTCAAATAAAAGTCTTTGAGAATTAGCAATGAAACAAAAAAGACACATTGGCATTCAAATAACAAGTTGATGACTATGAACAAACTACTTAAACACAGTTCGATCAACCTGGTCAATCGCATGTAAAAATAAAATAAAAGAAAGAAATCAAGAAACTAAAATAAATTGCAACAATTAATTCATTTATAAGATCTTTTCCAAATTAATAGGTGAGAGATGAAATGAAGAAATTAGAACAGGAAAATAGTCCCCCAACATTTTCTAACTGATCAAATTGAATAGAAAATGCAGGGCCTGGAAATATATAACTTAGAACATTGAAGAACATTGAAAGGAGACATGGAGTGAAGTAAACGAAAACTTACCCTTAACAGCTGCCATAGCCTTTAATAGCCACTACAATGTTTATTTGACTCTTCATAGACGGGTTCCCAGGTTCAAGGACAAAGACTCTGTTTTAGAGAAAACAGAAAATATCTTTGAGAAAAGAAAAATAAATTAAAAACATTTTTGTACAAAATATTAGGGAGAAAGCCAAGACTTATTAGTGCATCATAAGATACGACAAGATTGCATAGAGTTAATATGATCACAAGTAAAATATATCCTCATAAAAAATCACATACTTGAGCGACCTGTGCTCTCTTTCAGCTTCCTCAAACCGCATTTTGACATGACTCTCAGTTATTACTTCCCACCAACATCAATAATGTGGAAAAATTATAGGACATTCAAACATTATATTCAAATTAATACTAACCCACACACACACAAAAATGGAGGGTAAAACTCTAAGCGCAATCATCTTGTTTTTGGTAAGAGGTGAGAATTAGAACCCAATTTAACTACCTAAACAGTTTGGGGATTCAATCCCATACAATCACCAATCATAATAGGCTGTAACTAAGAAGGATAATTATCTAATAAAGCCGTAAAAGAGAGCTAAGCTTGGACAACCCATCAGCACGATTGTTGTACATTCTTGTTGTATGACATAATTTCATATCCCAATTAAGCATCATCATCTCACAAATCTGGAAGAAAACCAAGCTGCTATTGTTGTAGGGGTTTTTACTATTCAATAGATCAGTCAACGTCTTTGCATCTGATTCAAGGATAAAGCCGAAGCCCACTCATTTTTCAAATACAAATGAAATAGTAGGAGAAGGATTTATAAATCCTTAAAGCTCAAGCCCACTCGCTTCTCAGAGTTTATATAAAATAAATCCCATATAGCCAATAATTTTTTCACTAGTCCACACTATGGAACCGTATCAAATATATATATATATATATATATGTATAGAAATGATCATTCAGATATAATTTTCTCAACAAAACATGAATTGGGGCGGCTGGTCATCATTCAAATTTAATTTCTTAGTACCTAATAGAGTTGAGTTTTCTACGGAAGTGGTTTCTTTTTCCATACTTGAAAATAATATTTGTGGACATCAAAATTAAAAGTAAAATATCCTTTTCCTGAGTTTTATAGTTCGAAATTAAATACTCTCTCATCTTTATACTTTTACTTGATAGTCTTCTACCATATACTTGATGCTAAAAGTCTGACAAACTAACAACAATATTATCACAGTTTCATAGGCTTCATCCCAATAACAACTCCATCTCAATAATAAATTAAAAAAGATGACAGCAACTGAATCTCAATAATAGCAGCTCAGTCTTTGCCCTAATAGCAACATGCACAATACATATACAGACCTGAACGAGAGAGGATGAAAGATTGGGAACCACCACAGAGCTCGAGCTCACATCGAAGACCCAAAGAAATGCCATAAATGAGCTTCACACATATAGCAGACGACATTGAATGCTGCTAGACGATGGTGAACATTGGAAGTCAATAGGAACTTCGACGGAGGAAAGGAAGAGAGGATCTATGACGTGAAGGAAGATGAGTGTGTCTAAATGTGCAGCTGGGGGTCGAAGCTAAGTGTGTGTGCTCGCAGAGAAAGAAGAGGTGAAGTGTTTGTTGAGAGAAGGCAGCTGTGAAGCTCTTCTTTTTACCCCAGAGATTTTTCAGAACGGACAGGTATTGTTTAATTAAGTTAAAAAAAAATTATTTCTCCTCTGTTTCAGCCAAACAGACGAGAATATACATACCTCTCTCGTCTGGTTGGAAAACAGTAGAGAAAACTTGGTTTTCTCCTCTGTTTTGAAAAAACAGACAAGAAAAAAAGAGTTTTTCTCGTCTGTTTCTATTAATAGAGGAGAAAAGTGATTATTCTCCTCTGTTTTGTAAAACAAACATTAATGAGGAAGGTGAAAAGTATAATTTGTAATTACTGAATGTACCTAAAAAATATTACAAAATACTAGATGTATTATACAACTTTAGTGTATTGAATGTTTCTGGCGAAATATTTTAAAATGGTGGATGCATCTTAATCCAATAATATTTTATTAAAAAAAATTAGGAAAAATAGCAATTAAAGACTTTAGAATTAAAAAACACAGATATGGACCCATGACAACTTCACTATGGCATTTGATAATAATAATATATTATGAAGTTGTCAAAACTTATAGTGCAGTTGTCACAGGTCCTTTTCTACATTTTTCAAATTCCAAGGTCTTTTTTTGTGATTTTCTCAAAAACTTATGTCTAATTAAGGACTGAATTTATAAATTTTTATTTTTAAGAAGCTAAATGTGCAAATTTATTTTAAAAGTCCATTGCCCTTCTCTGCAAAAAGTTACAATATGTTATCACAAAAAAAAAAAGAGGTTACAATATGCACCTTAATTTCATGATGTCACTCCCCCCGGGCGAGAAAGTATAGTGAGCTAAGTCTCTTTTAATTAAGGTTAAGTTAAGACATACCTCAAAAGTAAAAAAAAAATTATAGAGCTATTTACAGATTTTTCTTTATCATAGCCAAAAATCCAGATATGATATCAAAATCTTGTAAGTTATAAATGGACTCTTTACCAAATAGATAAACTTTTGTTAGTATAATCACCCCCCTACGTGTCATATTTGACAGTGCCACAATGAAACTTCACAAGTAGCATTTGGTTCTTAAAATTGTACGCTCACTGTTTGTTCACAAAAGATTCACGTTTACAGACACTAGCCAATTGGCCAAGAGACATAAATATCCTCTATAAATCTATTAAGAAAATGCAACAATCTTTTGAAAATGAAGTTCAACCCATGCCGAGATTAGGGAAATGGAATTCACATTGAAAGAGAAATCAATGAAATAACAGAAATTAAAGAAATATAAGTTGGACTCACAAGTCTAACCCACTAAATGACAAGATTTTGTCTTTGATAATTAAGCTCATGATAAATTTATATATTCAGGAAATAAAGATTTACTAATTTAAGTTCTTAAATATCACTTTTTCGTTTTTTATTATTTAATTTTCAAATTTATCAAAAAATGTTATTAAGTATACATCTAAGTATTTAATAATTTAAAGTAAAAGAATTCATCTCCAGCACACGAGTCAAACTAGTCCATAACAAAATCTTTGAGAAGATTTTTCCAATGATTAGACAATATATAAAGAATTGATGCACACTCACATAGATACTAGGAAAATTAAAACATATTTTTGTCTTTTACGACCTCATGTCTTATTTATAAGATTTTGTTTGTAAACTATAAATAAAGTCTTATAATTAGAACTGGAAGTAATATATATGGATTAATTAATCTATAGGTTCTTATAGTTTCAACTAATTTTGAATCAGGTCCCTTAGTTTTTTTCTTTTTTATCAAGTCTTTATACTTTCCCCTGTTTTTAATTAGGTCCTTACATTTATTTTTCTTTTTATCAAGTCCTTATAATTTTACTAAATTTTTAATAAGTCCATGTAGTTTTAATTTTTATTTATTAATTAAATATAAACTTAATTAAATAGATTAATACTGAAATATAAAATATTGATAATGAAATTAAATTAACAATTATATAATAAAAAATAAGTAATATAATTAATTAATTTAGGAAAATTTTTTAGAACAATTAATATTTTCTTGCTGGTAAAAAATAAAATTAATTATAATAATTCATTATGTTTAGAATATTATTGTTTATAAACTAATATTAAATAATATATACTATTTTATGTTAATAGAATAGTATTATTAGAATTTATAAAATAAAGAATAAAAAATTCAGGGACTTAATTAAAATAAGGTGAACTTATAAGGATTTGATAAAAAAAATAAATAAATACAAGGACCTAATTAAAAATAGATAAAAGTATAAAGACTTGATAAAAAAAAAACTATAAGGACCTAATTTAAAATTAATTAAAACTATAAGGACTTACAGATTAATTATCTATATATATATATTTAATCATTAAAGGAGCTGTCACTTTGCTGTAACCCACACATTCCCTCCAATAGCTACCTTCGCTCTTTTCTGGTCCTGATTATATTTGTCATAGGAATTGAGATATTTCCAAGTAAATTTTATCATAATAAACAACTAGCATTTACTTTTTACGCAATGCGCAGCATGAATATACTATAATGAAGTTAATATTTGAAAATACATACAATTATGCAACAACTAATTACATTTAATACAAATGGTTACAAGAAATGTAGTGCTAATAACTTAATTATCCACCAATAAAATGAAACATCATGAAACAACACATACTTACCTCTAATATGTTCTTTTAAGCTGTAAAATGTAATTCTCATGATGTTTTTAATATCAATAATTTCATTTTATTTCAGTAATCATCACCAAAAAAATCGGAAGAAATGTATCAACGTCACTCTTCATCTACAAACAATAAAAATTTGCCAACTAAGATAAATGAATATTTGCTGCACTTAAGAATTATACGTTCAGTGGAAATGTAATTAGGCAGACAAATTGGTTTGCAAAATTAATATCAGTGGAAGATGATAAGGCAAAATGAACACGCACATTCCCTCCAATAGCTACCTTCGCTCTTTTCTGGTCCTGATTATATTTGTCATTGGAATTGAGATATTTCCAAGTAAATTTTATCATACTAAACAATTTATATCTACGTACTATATCCCATCTTTAATACAAGAGCTGGTTTTTTGGTTTTAATTTGATTCTAAATGTAAGACTTCAATCCACTTTATCTCTTATATTTATCTATTTTTCTCAAAGTAGTCCTTGTAATAGTTGAATATATTAAATATTTCATCAAATAGTGGTTCTAATTAATATATATGATTAGCAAGGTGTTTTAGGAAAGACAACACTTATTTATTATAAATAATTAATTAACTAATTTTCTTAATCTACTCAAATTAGTCAACTAGCTCTTATATTAAATATTGGAGGTAGTAGTTTTTTTTTTTTTTTAACAATGATGTTAAAAGGTTAATATAATAAACTATCACGCATCACACAAATATATCGATACACAATAAGTTGACATACTATATCATACAAATACTAATACTAAATAAAATTACTGCATCCAATCACCCAACCCGTCATTAGATTGAGGATAAGAATTACTGGAACTCTGATCTTGAAACTTTTTCCCTCTCACATTACACACTAATTTAATTTTAAGTGATTTTACCTTGTATAAGCATGTGAAAGAGTTTTTTCCCCCCATAGCATAAATATTTGTTATAATGTTTTCTTAAAAGGGTTTTCCAAACAAGGTTTCAATTTCATCACAAAACGATGTCGCCCAAATTAAAGCAGAGGAGGGGCAGTGTATGGGATGGTTGTTAGGGGAAAGAAACCAGATGCCTTTTTCACACCCTCTCACATCACATGCTAGTCTTTGCCATTCTCTTCATATTTCTTTTTCTTCAGCTTTCGCCATCTTCTTTCCTTCTTCCATTTTCTCCATAGGCCCATAGCTAACAAAAGAGAGCAAACTCACATGTGTGCCTTTCGTCTTCTTCTTTCCTTCTATTTTCTCCATTATGCTATGGCCTACAAACTCACATGAGAAAATGGAAATGGACGTTTAACGGCAGCCCTCCTTTCATCCGTCCCCTTTACTTTCCCAGATTCCATTCACATGCATCTTCTTTCCCTAGTGACTGACATTTACTTCTTTTTGTTTTTACGTGCACATTTAATACTTTTCCACTCTCTCTACTAACTTGGATTGTATCTCACATTTTTCACTTCCGTTATCAAGAAGTCTTAACTAAATGGAGACTGTCAATCCGGTTCTGGGAAGCATCAACGTCATGCTACATGTGCCACAGAAAATTATTGATGGAGGCAAACAGTCCTATAAATACAGTCTCATAATCCAACACAGAAGTGGCTGCTAAAACAGAGCACGGGCTTGATAATTCTTTACTTCTGAGATTGTATTGAAGATACTGACACCATGAAGGGCTTTTTATCTGGAAGTTTTTACATATAAGTTTCAGTTTGGCTACCATCAGTGAAGAAGCAAAGTGCATAGAGAATGAGAGAGAAGCATGTTATCGACATGGGGAGATGGAGATCATGAAGATTGCTGCAGGAACTGGAAAGGAGTTTATTGCTGTAATGAAACAGGTCACATTTAATTCCTTAATCTTCATGTTTTATATGCTATTTATTTGAAAGGTAAAATTAATATTACTTCATTGATTGAATTTCATGATATGGAATATTTTCATCTTAGTGACAATGAATTCTATTCAACTGAAATCCCAGAGTCCAGATTCCTTTACGAAGTTGGGATATATCTCTCAATCTCTCTGTTTCTGGTTTTGTTGGCACTGTTCCTTGAGCTTTCAGACTTAGTCTATCTTGATCTGCTTGCCACTAGATTGGTTAGAGATATCCCTTAGACAATTGGAATCTGCTCTTGCATGGGAAATAATTTAGGAGCTGTAATCACTTAATCTCATTTCAAAAAACTCTCCAATTTAAGGATTTTAGCTTTGTCTCACATTCATTATGCCTACAAATTAGCACCAGATGGGTTGCCCCATTTAAGTTGCAATATTTGGCCATAGCTCCTTGTATGGCGTGTCCTTTTTTTTCCCCCCCCTAATTGGCTTCATAATTCTAAGTGCAGGCTTTCAGGTTTCATATTAGGCTGGTTTTGGCCGCTAAGATAAGATGTGACTTAGATGAATAATTTCATACAACGATTTCGTTGGCGAAATTCCTAGTTTATCGCTCGAGTTTAATGATGGGCCACAAATAATTTTGACTCCAAATTAACTTTGAAGGAACAGTTCGATCTTTTTCTTTTTTCAGAATTATCAACACTTCATCTTTCAAAAGCTAAATTCTCAAATTTGGTTCCACTCCTAAGTGGCCAAATTGAATTAAGATGCATGAAGGCTTTGGTATTTTAGACATATCAAGAAATTAATTAAAGGGGCATCTACTTATTGTTTTAACCATTTGAAATCATTAAAATCTTGTTGATTTGAACTCAACAACAACTAGTCATGAGTGATTTCGACCTCTACACGGCAACTTGTGCATTTGGAAGTTACTGCTATTATATGTGTCTCAAAATAAGTTGTCCGTGTAAACACTTTAATTTCATGGATTGGACAAAGCATTAGACACATACAAATTCTAAGCTTAAGAATGAATAGTTTATATGATAGAATACCTTTACATCTTTGTTGCTTCGCTTATATTCGATTCTTGGACCTATTTCATAATAACGTATCCAATGAGGTAGGCTTGAGATACTCCATTAGTGGCTATATATAAATGATATCTCACATAAGCTAAGTCGATATGGTCATCATGTGCCAAAATAGTAAAATTTTGAAGACATAATGGCATTTCATTGGACAAGTTATCATGAGATAGGTCCAAGAGCTAAATATATGCCAAGTGACAAAAATGCAAAGGTATTTTGCCATATAACTTATTCATTCTTAAGCTTAGAATATGTAATTGTCCAAAGTTTTCTCCAATTCATGAAGGTATTAACCCTGACAACTTATTCTCAAATATATCTACTAGTAATAACTAGAAGAAATTTACCAAAGAAGAAGGAAGTTCTCTAATTAAGCTGTTCTTTCTTAAGACTAAAGCTTCCAAATTTACAAGTTTGTCCTATAAAGGTTGGTATCACTCCTGACAAGTTATTATCACTCGAATCAACAAACTCGAACAAGTTCAAATGGGTCTAACTAACTATCAGGGAGATGCCCCTCTAACCAATTGCTTGATATGTCTAAAATGCCAAAGCCTTCATTATTTTCAATTTGGCCCCATAGAAGTGGGACTAAATTTGAGAATTTATTTTATGAAAGATAAAGTGGAGGTATTTACAACAAAAAACGATGGAACCACACCTTCAAAGTTTTTGAAGTCAAAATTCCTCGTTCACTACTAAACTTCAATGATAAATTGGAATTTCACCAACGAAATTGTTATGTGAAACATTCACATTAGCAACATCTTTCATTATTGGCCAAAACCATTCTGGTATGAAAACTAAAAGCCCACAGTTAGAGATATCCAATCTCTCTAACTGTTTTTGATTATTGAGCCAATTAGGAATACAAGGACCCAACATAAAGCTATTTCCAAACCTTGCAAGTCAAACAGGGCAATCCATTTGGTGCTAGTTTGATGGGCTAATGAATTGCCAGACAATGATAAAACCTTCAAGTTGGAGATCATTTTAACACCAGATTCAGTCATTACACCTCCCAAATTATTCCTAGATAGAGGTAGATAATTCTATTTAGATATTATTCCGGCGCTTTTAGACATTTCTCATTTTAATTGATTATTAGAGAGATCTAAAATCTCAAAAAAGGGGAAAACAGAAAGATTAGTTTACATGCCCTTTATTTGATTGTCTAATAACTACAACGATTGTAATGACTATTGCAACAAGAAGTGTTCTGAATGAAACTTGGAACCTCCCTAGTAAAGTTATTTTGTGAGAGATCTGAGCTCTTCAAAGTGTATAATAGTAATGTTGATATTTCACCTCGCAGCTTATTTTCTAGAGATCAAGGGCTTTAGGAGAGTTCATCGTGTTTCCAAAACTTTCTAGAATGACACTTTCTAGCAAGTTATTAGAAAGTTGAATGTCATGAAGATTAAAGGTGAAGTTAGAAATCCAGTGGAATATGGATAGTGATGTCAACAAATTAAAAGACAAAACAAATTGAACAGAAGTGAGATTGGGATTGAAAGATGTAGAAATAAGATTATCATCCAACAAACTACAATTTATTAACTTAAGTACTTGTAGATTAGAGTTGAAGTTCAATGGCCTTGGTGACATCTGGTTATTGTTAGAGAGGTTAAGAATGATGAGGGATGAAAGTTGACATGGGAAAATAGAAAATGAAGATTAGAAGTTGAAAGATTACAATCACTTAGATATAGAGTTTGAAGGGTTGAGCTCAAATTGAAGAGCCATTGAAATGGTGTTGAGTTCAAGTTATTTTTTAGAGAGATCAAGGATGACAATAGAAGAGAACTATTTTGAAGGATAAGCAATCAAAGAAGGATAATGGGTATAAAGAAATGCCATATCCTATTAGTCGCAAAACTCTATGTGTGACATATCACCAATCAATTATAGCCAGAGATAAGAAGAGCCAAATCACTCACTAAACTCAAGTCAAGACTTGATAGCGAAGAAAGCTTAGATAGCCACTTTGCATCATGATTGTTCTCGTCATCGAACATAAGATTAGAATTAAAACCAAGATGTATTGTTTGCAACATGGATAGATTCCCAAGCCAGAAAGGGATCACTCCGCTAAGATGATTACTTCCAAGATAGAGATGTTGCAACTTTGAAAGGTGTACAATTGTCTAAGGCATATCTTTGACCAATCTATTATCATTCAGATCAAGATAAACTAAATTTGAAAGCTTTCTCAATTGATAAGGAATAGTACCGAAAAAGCTAGACATAGGACTTTATGGACTTGTGAATTGCATGATATGGAATATTTGGATATTAGTGACAATGATTTCTATCCAAATGAAATCCTAAAGTTCATAGAGTCCTTTACTAAAATATCTCCGTCTCCACATTTCTAGTTTTCTTGGTACTATTCCTTATCAATTGGGAAAGCTTTCAAATTTAGTATATATTGATATGAGTGATAATAGATTGATTGGAGATATTCCTGGACAATTGGAAACCCTTCAAAGTTGCAACATCTCTATCTTGGAAGTAATTATCTTGGTGGAATGGTCCCTTTCCAGCTTGGGAATTCGTCCACGTTGCAAACAGTATATCTTGGTTTTAATTCTAATCTCATGTTAGATGACGAGAACAATCATGATTCAAAGTGTCTATCCAAACTTTCTTCGCTACCAAGTCTTGACTTGAGTTTAGTGAGTGATGTTGGCTACAATTTATTGGTAATATGTCAAAACATAGAGTTTTGCGACTAACAGGATTTGGTATTTCTTATACCCATAATCCTTCTTTGACTACTTATCCTTCAAACTATTCCTCGTCTATTGTTATCCTTGCTCTCCCTAAAAATAACTTGAACTCAACTTCATTTCAATGGCCCTTCAATTTGAGCTCTAACCTTCAAGAGCTGTATCTAAGTGATTGTAATCTTTCAACTTGTAATATTAATTTTCTATTGTCCCATTTTCAACTTTCATCCCTCATCCTCCTTGACCTCTCTAACAATAACCAGATGTCACTGAGGCCATTAAACTTCAGCTCCAATCTACAAGTACTTAAATTGTAGTCTTTTATATGATAATCTTATTTCTACATCTTTCAATCCCAATCTCACTTCTCTTGTCCAGCTTGTTTTGTCTTTTAATTTGTTGATATCATTTTGCATATTCCACTGGATTTCTAACTTCACCTTTAATCTTCATGACATTCAAATTCCTAATAACTTGCTAGAAAGTCCCATTCTAGAAGGTTTTGGAAACATTATGAACTCTCTCGAAGCCATTGATCTCTCCAAAAATAAGTTGCAAGGTGATATAGTAACATCACTGTAATGCACGTTGAGGAGCTTAGATCTGTTATAGAATAACTTTACTGGAGAGATTCTAGGTCCATTCAGAACACTTCCTAGTGCATGATTCATGCACAACGATCGTTGTATTTACTGGACAATCAAATAAATCCTTTTGTTTTCCCGCTTTTGGAGTTTTTAGATCTCTCTAATAATCAACTAAAAGGAGAAATGTCTAAAAGCATGGGATTGCTACCTCATAATAACTCATCAAATGAGGAAGGCTTGAGATATTCAATTATTCACTATATAAGAATGATAACTTGCATAGCCAAGTTGATATGGGCATCATGTGCCAAAAAGGTAAAATTTTGAAGACATGTTGTAATTCCATTGGACGATTTATTATGAGATAGGTCCGAGAATAGAATATATGATAAGTGACAAAGACGCGTATGTATTCTATCATATAAATTATTTATCCTTAAGCTTAGAATTTGCAACTGTCCAAAATTTTCTGCAACCCATGAAGGTATTTATTCGAACAACTTATTCTCAGACATATCTAATAGCAATACCTCTGAACAATTTACCCAAAAAAATAGTCCTTTAAGTAAGCTATTGTCTCCTAAAATCAAAGCCTCCAAATTCACAAGTAGTCCGATAGCGGTCGGCATCACTCCCCACAAGTTATACTGCTCAAATCAACAAGCTTTAACAATGAGTATCCAAGTTCTACTCATGCTTGGGATGGGGATCTGCTGTCGGATTTTGGGTCTTCCTTGGGCCATTGCTCTTCAGTCACTCTGGGACACAAACCTATTATAGGTTTATAAGAAGGGCTACAAACAAAGTCCAGGTCTTGGTGGCCATTTATGCGGCAAGGTGCATCACCAATAAATATGTAATCACATAAAGTAATCATGTTTCTTTCTTGAGGCACTAAAAATATCTTCTTAGTGCTTAACGCACTGTCATGTTTCTTTCAATATGCAACTTCTTTGGCTTGGTGTATGTATGATCATTCTCAATAGTTAATAATATAACACTCCTTCAGTCCTTAATATATGATCTAATTATTAAGTTGATCTTAGTCCTAAATATAATATCTATTTATTATATTTATCAATGTTATTTAAATTACCTTTACTAATAGTCCCTCAACCATAATCAAGTAGAAGAAGGAAGAATGATATTAAAAAAGATGATTATGGTGTTTTAAGAAAAAATATATTATATTTCTTATAATTATCTAACTTATTTAATTTTCTTAATCTAATCAAATTAAATAGATTTTATATTAAGAACCAGAGAAATAGAGTGGTACTTTCTATAATCTTCATTACTAGCATTCGGTCGAATTATTTAAGTTTTTCGTTTACATACGAAATGGGGATAGGCGATAGCTTGACGACTTGTATGATCTATAAGTTCAGTTATATGATTTCCATTAGATACAAAGAAAAATCGAATACACTAGGTAGGCTTAAAAAATAGATAATTCAGATGTAACATTTTATAAAACTTTTATTAAAATATTTTATAAATTAAAATTTTGTATACTACATTTGTGAATTATCTAGATTAAATTTTGGAAAAATACCAATTAAATCCAATTGAAATACTAAAATTCAAATGAAGATCTGCATTTTTAACAAATTTCTAATCAGGTTAAAATGCCAAATTAAGGATTACTCAACTTTGTTAAAAGGCTGAAATACTCATTTATTATTAAAATTAATATTGTTAAAAAAAACCAAAAAATCTAACCGTGAAAACACGGCGTTATATAATAATTATTTATAAAAAAACGTTTTACGTCATAAATTTCCAATTTCAGATCTACATATCTTAATTACTGGCTAATATTAATTTGAAGGTATTTAATTTTCTCTCCTTATGATCATTCTTCTTTCATTAGGGTTAAAGAGAAATGATTAGAACTTAACCCTCAATGTTATTGGGAGTCCACTAAAAGTTGAGAATCCAAAGATTCAATAGATAAGTAAATAAGCATGAATGCGATTGATAATTAGGCGTCATGCTATAAAAAAAAAAGAAAAAAGGTTAGCTCATAAATTGTTTGAAGCAATCACCAATTTGCCGAAACACGACTTACCTAATGCTATAAGAATTTTAAATCTCAATTAAATCTAAATTTAAATAACAAAAATCAAAATCAAGCACTACAAAAAAATAGACTTTAGGTGACAACTTTCGGCGGCGACAAAAAAAGTCGTCGCTGAAGGTCCACTTTCGGCGGCGACACCAAAAAGTCGCCGCTGAAACCAAGACTTTCAGCGGCGACAAAAGTGTCGCCGCTGAAAGTGGACCTTCAGCGGCGACTTTTTTTGTCGCCGCCAAAAGTGGACTTTCAGCGGCGACTTTTTTTGTCACCGCTGAAAGTATAATATAATAATATATATTTTATTTTACAATATTAATAAACAAATTGCCGAAAGTGGACTTTCAGCGGCGACAAAAGTGTCGCCGCCGAAAGTGGACCTTCAGCGGTGACAAAAGTGTCGCCGCCGAAAGTGGACCTTCAGCGGCGACTTTTTTTGTCGCCGCCGAAAGTATAATATAATAATATATATTTTATTTTACAATATTAATAAACAAATTGCCGAAAATGGACCTTCAGCGGCGACTTTTTTTGTCACCGCCGAAAGTGGACCTTCAGCGGCAACTTTTTTTGTCGCCGCTGAAAGTATAATATAATAATATATATTTTATTTTACAATATTAATAAACAAATTCAATCTGGCTCAGCGGCAAGAAGGTTGGACACGAAGGGAGGCGGTCACGAGTTCGAACCTGGAAGAAGACACATTTAAGGTGAAAATATTTAGACGATGACGTGGCGAGGAGGAGTGACGTGGCAATGACGTGGAGGTGGCTAGTGATGATGTGGCGGTCGGCGATGATGACGTGGCGGCCGGAGACGATGACATGGCACCGGCGGTGATGACGTGGCATTGGTAAAACCAATTCTTCTTAGGCATTACTTTCAGCGGCGACTTTTTTGTCGCCGCTGAAAGTATCTTTTAACGGCGACCTTTTTAGTCGCCACTGAAAGTTTTCAGCCACGGCTGCTACGGCAACGACAAAAAAACTTTCGGCGGCGACTTTTGTACTTTCAGCGGCGACAAGTCAATTTTTTTGTAGTGAAGCCTACACCTACTTTCAATCTTCCTCTTTAACTATAAAGGGGTATCTTGGTGTTTCAACAACATTCAAAAATTTCTAATTAGACTTTTGGTCTAATTAGGAATTTATTAAAAATGTGAACCAAAAAATTGGGATTTTAATATTCAGATGGATTTAATTAGCATTCTTTTATTAAATTTTTTACGATTAAAATTTATTTATTTATATTTTAATAATATTTTATGAGATATTACATATCAACCCATTTTTTTCATTTAAGGGTCGAGAATGCATTTTGAGAAGGGGGAACAAAAAGAGAGGGCACTTGATCACCATTTTATTACCTTTTTCACACCCTCTCACATCACATGCTAATTTTTGCCATTCTCTTCATCTTTCTTCTTTCTTCAGCTCTGTGCCTTTCATCTTCTTCTTTCCTTCTTCCATTTTATCCACTCTGCTAGCTAACAAACTCACAAGACAAAATGGAAAAGGAGGTTTAATGGCAGCCTTCCTTTCATCTTTCCCCGACTCCATTGGCACGTTTAATACTCTCTCCTTGTGTCTTTCTCTCTCTCTCACATTTTTTCACTTCTATTATAAAGATGGAAACAAGTCTTAATGGAGACTGTCAATCTGGTTCTGGTAAGCATCAACGTCATGGTACATGCGCCAAAGAGAATTGATGGAGACAGACCACCTTATAAACAGGGTCTCATAATCCGACACACAGAAGTGGCTTCTCTAAAATTATATAATGGGCTTTATCTTTACAAACAGGGTTCATAATCTTTACTTCTGATGAGCTTATACTGAAGATACCATTATAATTAATGGGCTTTATCTGGAAGCTTCTCCATGCATTGCTGTTCTTGTTACATACAAGTTTTCAGTTTGGCTGCCATCAGGAAAGGGCAAAGTGCACAGAGAAAGAGATGGTTCCATTCGGTGCTCATCAGGTGATGAGCATTGGACCGTCCAGATTATTCGGTGCTCATCAGGTGATGACGTGGCGGCCGGAGACGATGACGTGGCACCGGCGGTGATGACGTGGCATTGGTAAAGCCAATTCTTCTTAGGCATTACTTTCAGCGGCGACAAAAAAGTCGCCGCAGAAAACACTTTCGGCGGCGATAAGAGTGTCGCCGCCGAAAGTGTTTTCGACGGCGACATTTGTCGCCGCTGAAACTTCTAAAAGTCACCGCTGAAAGTATCTTTTAGCGGCGACCTTTTTAGTCGCCACTGAAAGTTTTCAGCCATGGCTGCTACGGCAACGACTTTTCAGCGGCGACTTGTCGCCGCAAAAAACTTTCGGCGGCGACTTTTGTCGCCGCTGAAAGTCAATTTTTTTGTAGTGAATGTAAATCCGAGAAAGAGAGAGAAGCTTTACTCTTATTCAAACAAGGAATCCTGCGACATGACTCTTGCATGTTGCATGTTATCATATTGCTGTAACTGGAAATTAAATGAGTTATATTGCAGTAATGAAGCAGGTCACGTTCAGTTCCTTAATCCTCCATTTATTTGAGAGGTAAAATTAATATTACTTCAATGAGTGAATTGCAGATGTGGAATATTTGGATTTCAGTCACAGTGAATTCTATTCAAGTGAAATCCCAGAGTCCACACAGTCCTTTACCAAGTTAGGAGATCTCTCAATCTCTCTATTTCTGGTTTTGTTGGACTATTCCTTAAGCTTTCAAATTTAGTATATCTTGATATGATTGCCAGCAGATTGGTTGAAAATATCCCTGCACAATTGGAATCTCGTTTCAAAAACTCTGCATATTAGTACTAGACGGATTGCCTAATTTCAGTTGCAATATTTGGACTTGGCTTCTTATATGGCGTGTCCCTTGTTTTTTTGCCTAAGGGGCTCCATAATTTGGGGTTAAGTGCTAACATCCAAGAAAGTAATACCACCACATAATCCGATCGGAGTAATGGAGACAATGAACCTAATTAATTTGATCTAAGTTTGATACTTAGATTTTAATTACATATTCATCTTTCGTTTGAGAAAATCTTAATTAAATCCAGCTGAAATATAAAAATCCAGATTTAGATCTATACTTTTAACAAATTTCTAATTAGGCCAACAGGACTAATAAGAAATTTTTGAATTTTATAAATTTACCTTGATGCCCTGAATGATTACTGACCTCCTTTCCTTTCTCCTCAATCAGAAATTCTTCTTTCTCCCACATCTTTCTTACTCGCTCATGCTCTTGAGCGTGCCTTCTGTGGAGGGCATAGCCGAAATCCATCACAGGCAATTGGGTTAGCATCAACTTCTTATGCCGTCAGTTTATTGGATTTTTTCTAAGTTGTTTTTTATTTTCATTTTTTTCGGTGACATTTTTATTTTCATTTCTTTTTGGGTTGCGACCAGAGGTTGAAATTGTTCTTACAGCCTATCCCCACAAGTTAATCTAATAGTTGTACAAGGGTTTGGTGGCTTTAGCCTTTGGAGAAAAAGAGGAAAAATGAAATGCAATATGGTCATCTAACAAGATTCAGAAATTTCTAACCAGTCCTACATTAGAAATTTATTAAAAGTGTGGGTGTTTGATTTTTGGTATTTTAACTGGATTTAATTAGGATTTTTTTTTTGTTTTTTTGTTTGTAAAGCAATCGACTTTACTTGAACTGGATCTGTTTTATTTTCCTGTTTTAGTCTGCATGTTCTTTCTATTTCATAGTTATTAAGATATAAATGCTTTGGTTTACTGACTCTAGGCACTTATTAATTATAATTCTTTGATTATTACTTTTCTTGTGTGGTGGAAAGTGTTCAGAACATTTCTTAGTCACATGGCATCATCCGAACCATCCCTGTAAATCCAATAATAATACCTATTTTTGTATGTAATGAACATATTTTCTTATATATTATACAAGATTTGAGAGATGAGGCATATTATTTATGACTTATGAATAATATTACTTGTTTACCTTATGTATGTATAATTATATATCGATAATACAATTCGTTTGGCCCAAAAAATAATTCTTTTGATAACAATGTGAAAGTCTATAGTAGTTGAAATAGGATTTTCAAGGGAACACGTTATTGTGTGTGACAACTTCTATTTTTCTTCATTAAAAAAGTTAGGGTCATCCGTCAACTTTTTTTACTTTTTCGTTTTGATATCCTGACGTGTACGTAAAACTCTTGTTGAAATAATGTGTTATTGGGACAACATTTTCTTTTCTTCATTACGGAAGTATTCAAGTCAGCCTTCAAGTATAGCCCCACAATTGCCCGGTACACAAACTATAAGCAAGCACCACAAAAGTTGTCAATATTGATGTAGATTGGTGAAAGGTATCATCATTATTTCGGTTAAGCAATGTGATCTCAAATAAGTCTGTTTAAGGCCAAATAAGTAATTATCTGCTCCATTTATTCCATTTGGCTAAAGTTTTTGAAATCTTGAATAATCATGATTTTAGTCCTAATCATATGTTTGAGTATAAGCTACTAGATGTAGTTTTTGCGATTGAAAAATCTCGATAGAGATTCAGCGGTAAGAATTTCTTCTATCTATCCCTGTTATGAATAATTATTAAATTAAAATTATATTTGAATAATAATAATTAATAATTATAAGAATTATGTTAAATTATATTTCTCCTATCTACCTTTGTTGTTGTTTTCATACTTAGGTATCTCTGAGTGATTTTAATAAATGAAATCCAAACATAGTCAACATTTTTAAAGTCACTTATAAGAAAAAATATCCCAACAAAAATCACGATTAACTAATGTTACTTTTAACTAATGTTACTTATAAAAATCACAATCATTTAAAATCACACTTGTTACACTACTAATCCAAATGGGCAGAAAAAACAATCATCTAAAATCATAGTTGTTCATCTCATTATTATACAGTTCCTAGGACCAAAAAATGATTTCTAAAAAAATTTGTTTTATATTTCATTATAATCAATTCCTCTTGATGGTTGTTAATAATTAAACAAATCAGATAAACATATTAATAACTATATTACATAAATTAATATAACAAATAAATAATAATTA
Source organism: Neltuma alba (assembly GCF_004799145.2). Taxonomy (NCBI): domain Eukaryota; kingdom Viridiplantae; phylum Streptophyta; class Magnoliopsida; order Fabales; family Fabaceae; genus Neltuma; species Neltuma alba. The sequence continues at coordinate 143,585 of NW_021636749.1, read as the reverse complement.
TATTATATATACAATATATTGAATGTAGAAGTGGCAATACGGACCAGCTCAGTCCTACAGGGCTAAAGGGCTTGAAAGGGTTAGCTCTGTAGGGTCAAAATTTCAAAAAAAATCCCAATTTGCTAGGCTCAATCCTTAAGTTGAAGGGCTTAGGGTTGGCCTGCAGGCTTTCGACCCATTTAAAAAAAAAAAAACTATTTTTCATATTTCTCACATTTTTATCAAAAAAAATAAAAACAAACCAATAAAATTATTAAGAAAAAAATAAATATGAATAAAATTAAGTCACAAGTACAAAATAATGCTATATTTAAATATCTATAATATTCAAAAATATCTAAATCATCCATGAACAAGACAACAACATCCAAAAATTCTATTAATAGTGCAAATGTGCAATAGAGGAGCACTATTATTAATTTTTTGAAACTTCATTATCTCTATAATCAATTGCTCTTCTTCATGAGTATACTCTTCTTTCATAGCAAAATAAGTTTCTCTTTTTTATAGGAATTTTACTTTTCAATTTTGCAGTCTAACTATTATTTTACTTTAGTTTGAAAAATATTTTTCTTGAAACTCATAAATTCCTAATTCAAATTATAGAACCACAAGTTATATAAGTATAAAAATACTCTCTTATCAAATATATATATATATAGTTTAAAAATATCAATACATATAATATAAATCAAATCATTATTAAAGTCCAAATTAATCCATTTTTTCAAATTTAATTGGACAAATTATTCTCTAAAATCAAATATATCATACCATTATGTGAAATTTAATTTCAAAATGACAATAATAAGTAAATATTTAAAATATCATTAACCATTAAAAAAATTAATTATATTATAATTATACAAAAAATTAAAAAAAATATATAAAAGGGCTTAAATGGGTCAACCTGTTTAAGCCATCAACCCTATAAGGTCAACCCTTTTAAACTAGCTTTTCATTAAAAGGGAAAAATTTTAGGCCTAACCCTTATAATTTTTGGCCTTAAATAGGCCAGCCTGACAGGTTCAGGCCATTTTCTTAACTCTAATTGAAATATGCAATATATGATAGAAATTCAAAATTGACAAATGGATCGATATGAATACCTCTATTTACGATTATTGATTAAACTAAAATTGAAGAGAACCTCAAATTTGAGTGAAGAATGAAATTTGATCATGATATAATTAATATATAAATTGATTTCCGTATTCAATGTAAATAATACTACAAAAAAGAGCTTTTACGACGTTAATTTATAACGATTATCAAGTAAAATGCTGTGAAAAAATGACGGCGATATTTTTGTAATTAGATTAAGGTAAGTTTTACTTTTCATGGAGGTTATTGAGAAAGCTGCTATGAAAAGTATTTTTGATAGTGGCCGGTTTTTTTAAAAGCTGCCTTAAAACTCTTTCCATTGCACGATAATTTTTCACTTTTCACAATTAAAGCTTATAGTCTCTCACTGTTATCCCCACTCAATTTTTTCCCTACCCCTACCTTTGCTGCCATTTCCCCCTTGCTTCTGTCGTCTTGACATGTTCCTCCATCATCATCATTGCATCATTTTTTTCATCCTTATTTGTGAGTTTTTCCCCTTTCCTCTTCCATTCTTTACATGAGTTTCATGGTTTTTGTGGTTTGGTTATTTGAAAAGATATGGGTATTGTTTTCTTTAATTAAAAATATGATATTTGTTCTAAGTTTGAATAGATAAGTTTTTTTGTTAGTTTCCTTACTTAAACATGTTTTGATACATAGAAGCTCAAATAGATCTAATTTTTGTTTCCTTCATTTCATAAATTTGAATTTGACAGCTTGAAATTCACGAGTTTTATCATATCTAGGTGTTCAATTTTACCTTCATCAAATCTTAGCGGCTTCGAGCTGGCGGTTGAAGACTTTGATATTCTATTGGCGGCGAAGGGCTTTAGGTCTCAAGAAGTGAAATTAGGAGAATTCAATAAAGACTAGATAAATTTTTCACGGTGATTATTCATATAACCCCCGTGAAAAGTCAGATATCATGATGGTTCTTAAATTACCGTGAAATCCTCTACGTTTTTACATCAATGACATAGATGTTGCACTCAAAATCACAGTCAAAAGCTCATTTTAACCGTCGTAAAATTCCTCTTTTGCAATAGTGAAAGGCAAATAACATGTGCAAAGGTTTTTCTAGGAAAAAAAATTATGTAGGATACATACATAAATGGAAGAAGGGTGTTTACTATAATCTATTCAAATCTTTAAATTTTTTATATAGAACAATCTATTAGATTTTATTATAGTAGTTTTTTTTTTGAACAATTAGAGTTTTTCACTAATTATAAATGTTATTTTCCAGAAATATGAAAAGCAAATAAATAATATAATATAATACATATAAATAATTAAATTTTATCTAAATAACGTTAATTAAAAATTAAAAATAAATTATATTAAAAATTATTTAAATTTGTTTCATTTAAAATTAATATTATATTTAAAATAATGTTTGAATGAAATAAAAAGCAATAAAATAAATAGTAATATAAATATTTAAAAATTATTTTTCATACCAATAATTAAATTAAAATTATCATATAATTTACTTTTATTTTTAAATAATATTATATAAATATATGTATATATAATTATTTGGGAAAAAAGAATATGATATACATTTAATTTTGTGTTAAAAGACTGCAAATTCATTGTAGCTCAACTAGCAAATAATTAGACAGGTGTAGGGATGGAAGTAGGCTAAGCCCCTATCGGGGGCCTACGGTTACGGCCTAGCGTATTAAAACATTGGCCTAGCCTCTTTAGTAAATAGGTCAGACTTAGATCCAAACCTATTTTCAAGCCTATTTAGGTAAACAGGTCTGGCCAATTTTTATGAGGCATAGGCTACAAGTCTACAGGCATGGCCTGTTTACGTTTTTTTTATTTGTGCTATTACATATAATATAACCTAAATCAATTGTGTAGATTATTTATAAAATTACTAAATTTGGCTTGATCATAAGTTTCGCATTATAGGATTCATACATAAGATCAACTCTTTCATTCATTAGTTCTCTTACTTCTACCTTTCTTCTTTTCAATCACTCAAGATGGCAATGCTAACTCCCTCCCTCCCCTAATTTATATTAGTTGCTAAAACATAATAATTGTTGTAAGTTTATTTTAGCGATGGCTAAATAAAATATTATAATTTTAGTAGGAAACGTTTGTCATTGTTTTTGCGAGAAAACCAAAACAGGTAAAATCTAGTTCTACATGTCACTTGTTATGCTTGATTGATTTTAGAAAATATATCTGCTTAGTCAATAGACGATTGGTTTTTCTTATTCCTACCATCCTACTTGCTTGTACAGTTGTTGTTACCATGCATTGTTTTATTTTTCTTACTCAACTTTGATATTGCAAGCGAGAATGGATTCTATTGTTTTTAAGACATAACGTAGGCTTTCAAATGGGTTTAAAGGGCTATATATGGACTTGGAGGCATAAGTTTTTAAACCTATTTAAAGAACTATATTTTAAGTAAGCCTTTGAAAAGGTTTCAGGCTGCCAGGCTTTTCGAAAGCTCAAGCGTTTAAAAGGGAAAAAAAAAACCTTTATGTAAGCTCAAGCTCAAGCTCATGCTCAAGTTTAAAATATCTAATGCTAGCCCAGGCCTCCTTGGCTAAAACCTAGCATTGAAACGATATAGTGGACTCTCTGCACCTGCACCTATTTAATATCTAAAAGCTCCCAAACCTTATAAAATTTCACGCATAAAATTTAATTCCATTTTGGGCCAAGAGCATAATGTTTTGAGGACGTTTATTAGATAGGTACCGAGGGTGCGGTGGAATTCTTCCTAATTCTATCCCTAGATTTTACTTAGATATTGCATTTATTTTGGTTTTTATGAAATAATGGACCTTGCTTGAACTGAATCTATTTTATTTTCCTGTTTTAGTCTGCATGTTCTTTCTATTTCACACATGATAAGATATAAATGCTTTTGTTTCTTTTAAAAATCCTTTTTACTGATCCTGGGCACTTATTATTAGCCATAATTATTTGATAATTGCTTTTCTTGTGTGGTAGAAAATATGTTTAGAACATTTCTTAGTCACATGGCATAATCTAAACCATCGCTACAAATTCATCAATATAATAATACTTAGTTGTGTATGCAATTAAAAACTTGACCAAAAGTGCCTTGACGAAGAAACACCCACACCTCAAGCATTTGATCATTACAAAGAAGATGATGAAGAACTTGAGCTTGGCATGGATTTGCTTTTGGATTTTGGGCCTTCCTTGGGCCATTGCTCTTCAACCGCTCTTGAAGACAAACCTACTATACATTTGTAAGATGAGTTACATACAAAATCTAAACCTTGGTGGCCATTTATGTGGCAAGGTACTTCCCCAATAGATAGTTAATTGATATCATATAAAGTAATCATGTTTCTTTCTTAACGCACTAACAACATTTTTTGAATGCTTAACGCAATATCATGTTTTCTTGCAGGATCTGTAACTTCTTTAGCTTGGTGCACCAAGCACTACCATAAAAAAGTCTATTTTTGTCCCCTATTTTCATCTAAAATTAAAAACAAAGGATAAAAGGATGATATATTCATCTGGTTACATCAAATAGATGAGTATAGGGCCCTATAACAAACAAGTATGGGGCCCTATACTTGTCTGGTCCATTGGACGAGACGAGTATGTAGCCCATATACTCATTTGGTCATTTGATGAAGATGTGAGACATATTCATCTGTTTTGCTAAACAGATGAATATGTGAGTTGCATATTCCTCTGTTTGTAACAGACGAATATCTAACTTCTATTTACGTCTTTTTTGTCCACGTTCCCCTTTAAACAGACAAAAAAAGACTTCTAGAACAGATGAAAATGGATCATTTTTTAGTAATGTAGGATCATCCTCAATAGTTAATAATATGGTCCATTGGGCCAAATGAGTATATGGGCAACGAGTATATGGTCCATATACTCGTCTGATCACTTGACGAATATGTGAACATTATATTCATTTGTTTTGTTGAATAGACTAATATATGAATTACATATCCATCTGTTCGTAACAGATGAATATTTAACTTCTATTTACGTCTCCTTTGTCCATGTTCCTTTTTAAACAGATGAAAAAGGAGCTCTAGAATAGATGAAAATGGATCTTTTTTTTTAGTAGTGTAGGATCATCCTCGATAGTTAATAATTTGTGATACATTTGTTGGATTAATTGAATTTGCTACGTTATATGTAATATAATATTACTTCCAACAATCCCCATGACCAGCATTGAATCGAACTATTTAAGTTCTTCTGCTGTATGCAAACGGGGAATAGTGGATATAGCTTGATGATTTTTATAATTTGTCTGTTCAATGATATGATTTTTATAGGATACAAAGAGAAACCACACACGCGGGAGGGTAGATATGGGTGCACGACAGAATTAGCTTGCATTGATTGTCTTCTAATAATTTATTTTTACGATTTTAATTAATTGTGATTCTATACTTGCTAGCAGCTGTTTTATACTAAATGGATGACGATGATTACAAGTATGCTTAAGGCAGAAATGAAATTTGTCAAATATTTGTATATGAGAGAAAATTAACCTTACTTTTATTGTTTCAGTTTAGAATCTTCATTTTGAAAAATACTGAAGAATTATCACGATCACGAGGTAACCCCTAACGATGTTAAATCTATCGATCAACTAGAAAAAAGGATTAATACAATCTTCAGTCCCTAAGTTTGCATTCATTTTGATTTTAGTCCATAAAATTTTAAACTATAAGTTTTGGTCTCTTAGGAGGCAAAATGATCCAATTATTTATTAAATTATAGAGACTAATATTTTAGATGGAAATATACTTGAGGAACCAAAACCTATAGTTAATGATTCGATCCCTAATGGCGTATATGAAGAGGGTCTTATGGCCAACACTAAAGTTCATTCAGAAGTCTATAGTGAGAGAGGATTAGTCATTACTATCAGCGGAGGATAGCCCACCCTCAACCAAAAAAAATATAAAGAATGAAAAACTATGAAAATAATTTACAGTGACCGGCATGATTAAAAATATAGGGCCGAAGAATTGTATTTTTCCTATACAAAAATACGTAACTGCTAAACATTAGACATGTAGTCCGTGATTTGACCGAGAATATATTTGACCCGTAATATATCCAAATTCCAAATCCACCTCACTTTAAGCCAACATTCCACAAGTTTACATCCAAATAGATTGACATATATTATAATTTGTCAGCTCTCCTGTAAAAAGTGATTTCCAATTAGACCTTGCTTAATGTCCACAAATGAATTAGATCTTTTTAATATCCGCACCGCATAATAACTTGAGAAAATGACCTTGTTAAACAATGTAAATATGAGAAAACTTGTAGATAAAAACATAATCAAAACATGAAAAATGAGCCAAAAATTGGAAGAGGAAATACTTCTTTGTTTAAAAAAGAAGTGTACAATGTACATTGTTTGCAAAAAATGTACAAATGTTGTATCAAATTGGTATTATTTACAAGTCATTTTACATCTTGTAAGTTTATTTAAATATGTATTTAAGATGTTAAATAATTCCGAGTTACCTATTGTGCAATTTTAGCCGAAAATAAAACTGTGCCACTGAAGAATTGTAAAATTTGGCATCCCCTCGGTGAAAATTTGACAATTTAAGTAGAACGAAACCCAGACTAATCTCCCAATTTACTCCTGCAAATGCAATAGAACTACTTTTTGTGTGTGTTAAGTTTAGGATATCTACCATCAGTAAGAGTAACTAATTCTTTTGCAACGTAGACTTCCTGAAAAGGTTTTAGCGTTTACTGTATAATATCATTGACGTATTTCTATTTTATCCGTATTAAGATATTGATTAAAAAGTCCTTCCACTGTTATAGATTCAAATTTAGATAAACTAAAAATGATCAAAACATACAATATTGAAATTAAATTCATTGAATCTCAGTTCAAGAACTTCTACATTAAAGAGTACCCTCACAATCAAATTCAATTTCAAGACCCCCCGCGTTGATTAGAGGTCTGCACCATTCATACTAACCAAAAAACAGTTAATAAAGAAGTTAATAATTAAACGTGGTCATGCTAACATTATTCCCAAAATGCCCTTTTGCACAAATAATCATTTCACTATCACATATAACACTGCAAACTGGGAAATGTAGCAAAATGGGAAGGTTATTGGAGAGAAACGGGATGCCATTTTCACACTCTCTCACATCACTTGCTAATCTTTGCCATTCTCTTCATATTTCTTCTTTCTTTAGCTTTGAGGATTTCGTCTTCTTCTTTCCTCCTTCCATTTTCTCCGTAGCTAACAAAAGAGAGCAAACTCACATGTGTGCCTTCGTCTTCTTCTTTCCTTGTTCCATTTTCTCCATTCTGCTTGCTTACAAACTCGCATGAGAAAATGGAAATGGGCATCTAATGGCAGCCTTCCTTTCATCTTTCTCCCTGTACTTTCCCAGATTCCATTCACGTGCATCTTCTTTCCCTTTTGTGCGACTAGTATTTAATTCTTTTTGTTTTTACACATTTAATACTTTTCCTATTAATACGGTCTCATGATCCAATACGGAAGTGGCTGCTAAAACAGAGCATCGTATTGATAATTGTTTACTTCTGAGCTTGTATTGAAGATATTGTTGCTCGTCGCTTAGCTTAACGGCAAGCGCACATGTCACAAGGTATTGTTTCCCCAGAGACTAAGACCACGCGAGCTAAAAATCACAATTGTGTTCATGATTAGATTAAGTAAAATTAATATGTAAATGAAGTTTAAGTAAGGCATTTTGAAAACAAAGGTAAAAATCAAAGTTAAATAAACTTGACTTTGAGACAAATATGGATCTAAGATTATTTCTTACTATTGTACTTCATAAAACTTGATTAAAAACTTCTCACTTAGTGTTTTAATGATAAGTTAAGTCAGTTCAAGATTTACAAATATTGATTAAGCTCTCTTAAGTCAAAACCAAATTTTGCAATCTTAATAAACCTTCGCAATCTCTTGCTTTTGTTGACAAGGTTGCATTTTGAAGACCAAAACCCTTTTTTTGACAATGCTAGGTCAATAAATAGACTTCTATACCATCAACAAATCATCCATTTAATAAAATAAACTTTCATTCTAGCATATTTTTATCAAAGTTCAAAGATCAATTTAACTTTCTCAACCTTCAACCAATCAAGCAAATCACTCCAAGTGGTGGTCAATCACAAGGAAGCACTAAGCTCAAGGTAACATAACATTATTATTAACACTAAAGAGAGAGTTAAAATAAGTCTTGATCCATACAATAGATCAAAATAATCTTAGAACGACCACTCTAGCTGTCACACCTCTCTTTATATCTCATTATACGTTAATTGGAACTAATATGAATTGTTTCATAACACGTCAAAATGAGAAATTTTAAAATCAAGGATTTTACTGTTCATCTTGTCCATACACTGTTCATCCGAAAATGAGCCAATTTTGAAAATGAATAACTAATTCTAGAAAAATTGAAATGATGTGATTCCAATTTTCATACGAAGCTTGCTAAGAGTTCTATGGAGGAAAAATACTCATTAGGTCCAATTCCATCCAGAATAATTCTAGGAAGTTTGTCAAATTATACTAGTTATTTGGTAAATTTTTAAATTTTCAGTATTTTGCCCAACTTTGGAAGGGCATAACTCTTAGCACACAACTCTAAATTTAATGAATTACTATTTTTTAAAGGTAAAAATGAGATCTATTTGCTTGTAAAATTTCATATCCAAACTCCAACAATTGCTCATTATTTTATGTGTCACAAGTTTGACACTTTTTAGAAAATTTCTATCCTCGAATCACCATTTTCTTGATTTATTTCCCCTTTTCCTTCAATCACAATCCTTCCACAATGCCTCAAGCATAATTCCAACTTTGAAACATGGAATAACAATATAATTTACATTAAAATGTCATCCATAACTTACCATAAAATCAACATAAAGTTTAGTACACTTGATACAAGTTTCTAACGTAACATAATATTTATAAAGCCATTTCATGCCAAGGCCAATTCTTTCCCTTGCTCCATGCTTGGTCCACTTTCTAATTAGGGCATAAAATAACATAGGAGGAATGAGATTTCAAAGAAATCTCAGTAGCATATAAATGATAATTATCATGTAAATTAATGCAAGTTTAATTGCGAAATGTCATGCAATCCAAACCATTCCCAACTCATAGGAATTCATACCAAATATCATGCAAGGAGAGGAACATCATGTTATCCACATTGACAAGCCACAAAGCATTTGGCCAAAGCATAACTATTATCAATCAAACAATTAAGGTCACCACAAGGTTCCTTCAATCCAAACAACAACAATCATAATAAACAAGCAAGATAAACAATCAAATTATAATTCAAAGCTACCTTTGTAAAGCTTGTCCAATTAATTCCTCCAAGGAGTAGGCTTGGAAATAGGCCAGGCCTCATCCTTAATAGGCCTAGCCTGCGGTGAGGCCTGTTGGCCTTAACTTGGCTTGCGGCCTGTGAAAGGCCTTTTGTTTAGCCTGAGCCTGGCCTGGCCTGGCCTGTGGCCTATTAAGAGGTCTGTTTTTTTTTTAAACAAATTGCAAACACATATAAATCAATTCAAAATTATAATAATTCAACCCAACTTATTTAAAATACAAACAGAAAATATGAAATTATCAAATTAATACAATTTGTAAAACATGTCCCCTTAGACCCAAAAAAAAAAATCAAATATGAAAAATTATTAGAAAAATAATTTCACTTTGGTATAAAAATATCACTTCATCCCATCTCTAGTATAAAACTTAGTTGATGACCAGATCTAGTTTAAAATATGAAACATCCACAATCCATTTTATATTTTAAATTTATCATTTGTTCAAACTAATTTACTAACAAAATGATATTTGATCCTATTGTTACACATGGTTGTTTTAAAAAAAAATATGTTACATTTATTATAATTTATTTATTTATTTAAATTAATTAAACAACTATTATAATAAGAATTAGATTGAGCATACATATATACAGTCTAAAACATAATAGGTCAATTATATATATATATATATATTCTATATAAGATTAACATGAAAAGCATGGATCAAATAAATGAATGATGCTTTTATTTTTTTTAATGCACTTATATTTTCTTTCTCTATTCAAATATGTGTCATTATACATACGCCAATTATTTTTATTATAGAGAATGGAAATGAAATGAAGCAAACAATGAGTTCTAGATAACATGTTTATGTGGGTGGATTTTTTTCAATTAACCAATCAGAATAGCAGATTTCCTCTTATCTATTTACAATTTTAACCTTAAAAAAAAAAAGATAATAGGCTCAGGCTGCCTGACAGGCTTAACAGGCTTACTATCAAGCGTGAGCCTAGCCTGATAAAATAAACAGGCTTTTTAACAGGCCTGAACCTGTTCTGATATCTAAATAGGTCAGGCCAAGCCACAGGCCCCTGACAGGCTGCCTGGCCTATTTCCACCCCTACCAAGGAGCAATGCTTCTGCTTAATTTCTCCTCTTAATGCCTATTAAACCAAGCATAAACATAGGCCATATTAATCACTAAATAACTTGGTTCCAACACTTTAACATTACTTAACAATTTCTCCCTTTTTCTTAGATTTTTAACAAATTGATTCCTTCTTTAGAATCAACCATCTTATGACTCAATCCTACACGATTTTTCATCAAGAATCCAATGGTGTAATCAGATTTTTAAAATTCAAACTCCTTCCCCATGAACCTGGTTTGGCCAAATAGGGCTCCTTAATTTTCCAAAAATTTCATTTTTGATTCCAATGATTTTAAACACTTTCCAATGACATATCCCTATATAAAAATATGTTTGAAAGCCATTGGAATCATCAAACCAAGTAAAATCAAATTGGTTTTACATGAACAGTAGCAGACCGAAATCATCCCCCTTAAACCCTAACTTGATTTCATCCAAAATCAATCCATACACCTCTTAATCTTCCTTATTCCACTTGATTATTAAGGTTTCTATCCTTTCCTAAGCATCATTCATCTCAACCGAATTTTTCAGAATTTTCCAGTATTTTTTCAGCATTTTCCCAAGCAAAAATCCTTGTTTAATCAATGTAAAACTTAGATATATTGATGCTTGGACATACTTTAGTGTTTTCTTGGTATTTTTTGGATGATTTCTTGCCTAAAACTCCTCAAGAATTTTGTACAATAGGGCTGGATGAACAGTGACAGAGTTTCCCCTTATTTTTTCCAATTTTCTAACATTTTCTTTGTGTTTTCAAGGGGTATTTACAGACCAAAAATTCTGTCACTTCCCCCCTAATTAGCACACCCAAATGAGAGATAAGGAGGTGTGTTGACAGCCATCAAGTGCCCCAAACCTTCAAAATTGAACGAGTGTACATTTGCTAGATTTTTCCAAGCATTTTCCATGATTTTTCACTTTTTATTTAATAAAAATGGTGGAATCTAGAAAGTGCACGAAATTGGGCCTTTAATGGGTCCATTGTGGGCCCCACAAATGGTTTGGGCCATAAATCAAACCACTATCTCGAACCAATTTAAAATTTTATCGATTACTATTTACTAGTAACATTCCATAATTTTTTCAGACCTCCAAAAATTTGTTTATCTCCATGATAATTCACCTTTTAATATGAGAATATGATCTAGAAATTTTCAGAATTGTTTGCCACCTCTAGGTATTTATTTCGAGTTTTCTCCGATTAAGCCTTTAATGGTAGTTCTGAGGGAAAATAAATTCTCTAAAATTAGTTCCTGAGTTTCTAAGGCCTAAAACCAGTTTTATAAATTCAAATAAATATTTATATGATTTATCCATCAATCTCCCAAATTTATTGAGGCCTCTAACTAATTGAAATAATTATTTTCCCAATAATTTCCCGAAATATCTCTGTTTACGGGAAATTCCGTAATAATTCATTTTCACCGAAATTCTACCATTTAGACCTCAACAAAGTTTTCAAAATCTCTACTCTACAGTTTTCTCATTTTTTAGGAATTTTCTCAAATTTTCTCAAATTTTTTCGTTTTGCCCTTTCTAGATCGATAATTATGGAAATGCCAGCCCGGACCTTATTGGAGTTTCATATCAAAAGTTGTTTAACCTTCCAGTCTAGTTTTTATATTGATCGTCATCCCAATTTTTGATTCTTTATCGCTAGATGAAAATTTTTGAAATGCGACACTAGCTGTACATGTTCAAAAAAGAGCTACAAATACAAGGGTATTTCACAACCATTATAGAAACAAAAGAGAAGAGAAGAAGAAAACCAAGGAAAATCCCAAGTTTCAAAACCTTCAAACCCTAGTGGAAAACAACTCCAAACAGGTCCCTAAGTTAAAGTCTAGCCAAGAATCCCGAGTTCCCCCTTGATATGCCCTAAATTTTAAGTTACAATGCAAAATGCATAGTTATATAAGGACAGGCATCACAGAGGATGGGCTTATCTGCTATGAAGGATTACACAAAGAGGGAAGCTCTTTGGAAAAAATTAGGCTCCGTGGCGTATTTAGCCATATAGTTTGTTTTATACACATTCTCGATTTGTTTCATGTATTGTTAGAATTTCTGCATGATTAGATGATATGGTTGATATAATTTGTTCCATGGATCACCATGAAATGACTGTACCACCATATGTAAACAAATAACTTGTTTGTGATCCACTGACATGTGAATCAGATGAGAATCCAGTATCTGTATAATCAACAAAGTCAGTCTTGGGTACATTTGAGTAAAATATTCCCATGTCCATAGTAACCCTAAGGTACCAAAGAATGTGCTTAACTTCATTCCAATATCTTCGTGTTGGTGACGAACTATATCTTACTTGTAACTTAATAGCAAACAATATATCAGATCATATGCGACTGGCAAGATACATAAGTACACTAATTGCACTAAGATATCGTGCTTCTGGACCAAGTAGTTCTTCATCACCTTCTTGAGGTCTAAAAAAAAACTTTGCCTTTCTCCAAAGATCTTACAACCATTGGAGTACATACTGCATGTGATTTATCCATATAAAAACGCTTCAAGACCTTTCTTGTATAGATTTATTGATGCAAAAAAAAAACTCTCATTTCTTAAATATTAAATTTGTAATTCAAGATAAAATTTTGTTTTTCTCAAGTCCTTCATTTTGAATTCTTTCTTTAAGCAATCCATAGTTTTTGTAAGCTCTTTAGGAGTTCCAATAGTATTCATGCCATCAACATAAATAACAATTATAGTAAACTCATTTCTAAATCATTTCATAAAAATACATGGGCAAATTGGATAGTTCTTATATCCCGCATCCAATAGATATTTTCAATCCTATAGAGATTTATTTAACTTAATTGAATATTGCTCTTGATAATATTCATAACATTCTTAATAAAAAATTTTCTGGATAGCCAAATTTTTTTAACAAAAACCAGCCAATTGTTATAATTATTATATTAATTGTTATGGCTAAAGATATTTTAATAACATAAATATTATAAATAATAATTAAATATTTTTGTACCTTATCGTGTTTTATATTTTAACATTAGTATTACTTATACCGAAGTGTTTTAATTTTAGAGAATTATTAAATAAAGTTAACAAAATAAATACTTACATTTTTATCCTTTGAATAGTATTCATGTGATGCTTTTAAATTTTTATTAATTTTGAAAAAAATATAATTAAATCTTAAAAAAAATTATATGAGGATGCTCTAAAGTTTGATTAAAATAAAAAATCTAATCCATTTTGTAAGAAGATGAACATTTTTTTTTGAGGGTAGATGAACTAAGAAGACCTTTGAGAGAATGGAGGGAGATGTGGTTTCTTCTTCTTTTTGTTTTTCAACTGAGATTATTTTAGTATTTCATTAAAAATATTGTGGGTTTCACTACTAAAAGTGGTTTTAAATTTTCTCAAAGAATTTAATATAAACGTAAAAGAAATTTTAGGTAGACTGTTAAATTCGATAATATAGACTAGAGGATAAATGTAATTCCATAAGTTGTTGATACAAACAACTTATTTTTAAAAAATACCCATAATATAATATTTACTGAAAAAAGATTGGGGATATTAATTTCTTACCATTGAAGCTTAAACTTTTTTATCCAAGTTATATTAATTATAAAATTTTTTATAACTAATAATTTCAAACACACTCTAATGCAATAGCCCTTCAAGATTTGTGGTATTTTGGGTACTTTCATAAAAATTATATGACATTTGGTAAATTTTTGGTATAAATTCATGGATAGTTTTTAGATGTATTTTGGTACTTTTATTAAAAAAAATCATGGGCCCCACAAGCAAAAAAATGGACGTTTGTTAATTTTAACGGTGCTGGCATTATTGAGCTCTTTTTTAAACTTGGATTGGTAGATTTGAACCTAAAGAAGGTTCATAGTATTGGGCAGACTTGTGGTATATTTTGATGGGTATTTTTTACCCTTAACTCATAATTATATATTGATAATACAATTCATTTGGCCAAAAAATAATTTTTTGATAACAATGTGAAAGCCTATGGTAGTTACAGTCATTGTCAACTATTTTTACTTTGTCGTTTTAATGTCTTAATGTCTATGCAAAAGTCTTGTTGAAATAACATGTCATGTGGGACAACCTTTTCTTTTCTTGACTACAGAAGTCTTCAAGTCAACCTTCAACTATAGCCTCACAATTTCTGGCCCAAAAACAAAAAAACCCACAATTACCCCATAAACAAGCTATCGGTAAGCACCCAAAAACTTGTCATTATTGATATAGATTGTCAAAAAGTATCAATATTTTATTTTAACTAAGATTATTTTAGTACTTTCATTAAAAATATTGTGGGTTTCACTACCAAAAGTGCTTTTAAATTTTCAAAAAGAATTTAATATAAACATAAAAGAAATTTTAGGTAGACCGTTAAATTCTATAATATAGACTAGAGGATAAATACAATTCCACAGGTTGTTGATACAAACAACTTATTTTTAAAAAATACCAATAATATAATATCTATTAAAAAAAGATTGGGGATATCAATTACTTATTGTTGAAGCTTAAACCTTTTTACCCAAGTTATTTTAGTTATAAATTTTTTTTATAACTAATAATTTCTAACACACTGTAATGCAATAGCCCTTCAAGATTTGTGGTATTTTGGTACTTTCATAAAAATTATATGGCATTTGGTGAATTTTTGGCATAAGTTCATGGTGTTTTTTTGACTGATAGCTTTTTTTTTAATTAGGGGTATTTTGGTACTTTCATTAAGAAAATATGGGTCCCACAAGCAAAAAAAATAGATGTTAGTTAATGTTAACGGTGTTGGTATTATTGAGCTCTTTTTAAACTTGAATTGGTGAATTTGACAATAAAGAAGGTTCATAGTACTGATTCATGGGTATTTTTTTACCCTTAACTCATAATTATATATTGATAATACGATTTATTTAGCCAAGAAACTAGTTTTTTTGAGAACAATGTGAAAGCCTATGGTAGTTAAGAGTCATTGTCAAATATTTTTACTTTGTCATTTTAATATCTTAACATCTATGCAAAAGTCTTGTTGAAATAACATGTCATGTGGGACAACCTTTTCTTTTCTTGATTACTGAAGCCTTTAAGTCAACTTTCAAGTATAGCCCCATCATTTCTAGCCAAAAAAAAAACCCCCCAAAATTGCCCCATAAACAAGCTATTAGTAAGCACCCCAAAACTTGTCATTATTGATATAGATTGTCGAAAAGTATCAATATTTCTTTTAGCTGAGATTATTTTAGTACTTTCATTAAGAATATTGTGGGTCTCAGTACCAAAAGTGGTTTTAAATTTTTCTCAAAGAATTTAATATAAATGTAAAAAAAATTTGAGATCGACCGTTAAATTTGATAATATAGACTGAAGGATAATTACAATTCCATAAATTGTTGATAAGAACAACTTATTTTTAAAAATACCCATAATATAATATCTACTAAAAAAAAGATTTGGGGTATTAATTACTTATCATTGAAGCTTAAACTTTTTTACCCAAGTTATTTTAATTATAAAATTTTTTATAACTAATAATTTCTAACACACTGTAATGCAATAGCCCTTCAAGATTTGTGGTATTTTGGTACTTTCATAAAAATTATATGATATTTGGTGAATTTTTTGTATAAGTTCATGGGTACTTTTTGACCCTTAGTTTTTTTTTTTAATTAGGGATATTTTGATACTTTCATTAAAAAAATCATGGGTCCCACAAGTAATAAAATGGATGTTAGTTAATTTTAATGTACAGTGCTGGCATTATTAATAATTTTATTATATAATTTTTTTTTACTAGAAGAAGTAATATGGAATTAATACGGAAGCGTGCAAACCATCCAGGATAAATATAAAGAGGAAAAAAGCATAAAGAAAACTAACAAAGGACAAGAAGATAAAATCAGTCGATGCCTTCCCTATGAGCTTCTGCAAAGGTCTGGTCATTCACATGAGTGTGCGAGTCAGATGCATCACAAAGTAAAATAGAAGCTAGAGGAGGTGGAGATACAAGGATCAGATTGTGAGGTCCCACCTCCCTAGAAAGCAATAGTGGCCAGGTAGTCGGTAGCGCCGTTTCCTACACGGGAAATAAGGGAACAAGACAGCATACTTCGTGACGTTATCTGGTTAATTAAGTCGGTGACTAGGCCTTGCAACATCCAGGGGCAAGAGGATGGGGACCGTACAGAGAGAGCATTAAGAAGCACATTGCAATCGCCTTCAAGAATGATGTTTGGATAGCCCCATTCCTCAGAAAGGGAGATAGCTTTAGATACTGTCAAAATTTCAGCATGGAGCGTTGAGGATGCTTTAATACTTTCTGACCAACCTCGGAGAAATAGTCCATTGGAGTCTCTACTAATTATCCCTATGCCTGCTCTACCAGATTTATGACAATAGGCTCTATCACAATCAAACTTCACAAAACCGTACTATGGCTTCTTCCACTTGGTGGTAGCTTTAGAAATCATAGCTTCTGTGTTAGAGGGCATCAACACATTGGCATCCCAGAAATCCCGAATCATCTTATTAGCATTTTCTATTACTATGGTAGGATCTGGTGGCACTTGTTCGAAGACCATCTTGCAGCAAAACTTCCAGATGCACCAGCATAGAGTGACTAGGTAGGCCTTACTAAAGTCAGAGTCTTCCATCTCATCCAATAGAAAGTTTTCCAACCAAAAGGATACATTCTGAATGTTGCAGGGGTCTATCATAATACGTACCCAATTGGTATCTAAACCAGGCAAATTTAGTCCAATTGCATAAGAGGAATAAGTGCTCCAAGGTCTCCGTCTCTTCTCCACATACCAGGAAAATAGGATCAGAGGCACATCTGTATCGGTACATGGGTTCTTTGGTTGCTAGGCTTCTACTGAGTATTTTCCAAATGAAATTTTTGACCCTTGGAATAGTTTTGAGCTTCCAAACTGCAACCCATATTCTAGTGTCGACTTTTCTTGATGTAGTGGCTCTCGTTACTGCTAGCTTCGAATTAGACCTAGTCAACGCTGCTCTGTACCCTGCTTTTACAGTATATTTTCCATCTTTTGATGCTGCCCCGATAAGTTTATATGTTGCACTCAAACAAAGTAAAGGTATATTCATAATAAGGTTCAAGTATTCCTTGTCCACTTGCTCCCTAATAGGGTCTAAATTCCATTGCCTTTCACTTATTAAACTCGAGGCTAATAAGTCTGGATTAATAACAACATCATCTTTCTTGGGTAGGAGGAAATCATTAGTGCCACGGATCCACAGATCCTTCCATACCTGGATATAGTGTCTATTGCCAACCTGCCGGCAAAGGTTTTGTCTCAAGAAGCTACGTCTAGTAAGAATACTGTCCCATACCCAGGATGCTTTGGGGCCTTTTTTAGCTTCCATGAAGGAGGAATTAGGAAAGTAGATACTTTTCAAGATTCGGATCCAGAGGCTTTCTGGAGACTGGAGGATATGCCATGCTGTTTTGGCTTGTAGGGTATTATTAAAACCCATAAAATCCCTGAATCGCAAGCCTCCCTCCTTTTTGGATTTAGAGAGTGATTTCTGTACTTTCTAGTAAATTTTACCTCCACCATCACTGTTGCTCTAGAAAAAATTTGAAACTAGTTGGTTGAGAGCCAGGTAGGTTTGCTTTGGAAACTTGAAGCAGCACATAGGATAAATACGAATTGCATTGACCACTGCTTTTATCATAGCCTCTCTACTAGAAAAGGAGAGGCATTTCTTCTTCCAGCTTTGGACTTTCCTCCCCATTTTGTCTCTAACATAAGCAAGTGCTGCTTGCTTTGATGATCCCCATAAAATAGGTAGCCCCAAGTATTTTCCATGATCTGATGTGGCTGATATATTCAGGCAGGAGGCAATCTGGATACTCACCTCTTTTAGAGTGTTAGGTGAGAAGATTAGGCTAGATTTATCATAGTTGACTCGTTAGCTCGAGCACATACAATAATCTTGAAGAGATTTCATAAACAGTCTGCAATTTTGTACCTCAACATGCATAAAAATGATGGTATCATTAGCAAAGAGGCAATGTGTAAGCATTGGGCCACTTCTAGTGATGTTTATCCCTTTGAAGTTCCCATGATCAGCATGAAAGGTTAACATTGAAGAGAAAGCCTCAGACGCCAAAATGAATAGATAGGGGGATAGGGGATCACCCTACCTTAAGCCTCTTCGGGGATTAATTTGAGCTATCTTCCTGCCTGACAGTTAGACATTGAAAGAGACACTGCTCACGCAGTCCATAATCCAAGAGATCCACTTATCACAAAAATTAAGTTTTCTAATCATTCCTTCAATGAATCCCTACTCTAAATGGTCATAAGCTTTATTCATATCCATTTTCACTACTACTTCATATTTCTCACTAGATTTCTTGGTCTTTAGATAATGGAATGCCTCGTGAACGATGACGCTGTTATCTTGAATCAAGCGATTGGGGATAAAAGCCCTCTGATTTTCAGATATGCAACTATCAAGAACAAATCTCAATCTAATGGCTAAAATCTTAGCCACAACTTTGTAAGCAAAATTGCATAGGCTTATCGGGCGGTATTGGGAGACAGTTTCAGGGGAGTCCACTTTTGGAATAAGTATCAAATTTGTTTCATTCAGAGCATTTATTGTACTACCCCCTTAAAGAAATTCCTAACTGAATGTAGCAATGATGATTTTACCTCATCCCATGAGAACTGATAGAAGTGGCCATTGAAACCATCAGGGCCAGGGGCTTTAAATGCACCAGGCTAAAAGGTAGCTTCCTTAATTTCTAATTCTGTCACTAGGAGTGTAAGCCACTTGTTTTGTTATTCTGTAATTTTAGGTTGCATATAGTATAAGACTAAATCCATGTGTGTTACAGGGTGACTTCTAAATAGAGAGTTGTAAAAATCCATAACCAAGTTTGCAACTCCTTCCTCCTTTTCAATCCATTCCCCATGCTGGTTTTTCATTCTCACAATCAGGTTTCTCTGTCAGCAAAAGAGAGTAGATTTGTGAAAATGCTTAGTATTGAGGTCACCCGTTTTGAGCCAATTGATTCAACCCCTTTGCCACCAGTACACTTCCTCCCATTTCTAAACACTTTCCAACTCCAAGGTTAGAGCATCAATATTGAGTTTCAGCTCTTTTATATACGCTTCCTATTTTAGCTCTTCAATTCAAGTGATTAAGGAATTGATTAGTTTCCTATTGTTTGGAAACTGCTTTGCTCCATCCAATAAGCGCCCTCCTGGATCTGTTCAAGCATTCTAGAAAGACTTAGATACCATTCTTTGAGGAGTTCTCAGCCCCTAGCCAGCAATTTCTAATTATAGACAGGAAATCAGGATGGGTTACCCATATATCATTAAACTTGAAAGTTTTGGGAGTTATTATATCGTTATAGCATAACTTTACCAAAAGTTAATGGTGATCTGAAGCCAGTGGTTCAATGTGGAAAGCTAGAGCCTTTGGAAAGGCTTCTTTGAAGTTAAGATTCCCGAAAGCATGGTCAATTCTCTCCTTGACATGGTCTTGCCCGATTCGTTGATTACACCATGTGAATCTTGCTCCTTTAGCGACCAGTTCAATTAACTCGCAATCATATATGAATTGTTGGAAGTTCAACACCCGGCAAAGCACATGAGGGTTACTGCCCCATTTGTCATCTTGATATAAAATATCATTAAAGTCACCTATGCAAAGCCCGAAGCAGTCATAAAATAGGCAATTTTTTGTACCTGCTCCCAGACTTTTCTTCTGTCTCCCTCCCTCAGTGGGCCATAAATGAAAGTTAAGTACTCTGGAAGGTCTATCACATTAGAGGAGATTTTGGTATGAATAACATTTTTTGAGCTGCTAATGATGTTGACTCCAATCATTTTGATCCACTAAAGAGCTAGCCCACCTGATTGATCACAAGGGGAAACTGTCTAGCTTTCTTCAAAACCAATAGCGACGCTTCACATGGTCTAATAGCGATCCTATTTTTTTGTTTCCATTAAGAAAACAATTTGGGGATTATTTTTCTTTACCTCCCCCTTGAGGTTCTTCACTGCCAAGGATTTCCCCAGTCCTTGATAGTTCCAAGCTAGGACACTCATGGTTTTTGGGTGGCTATTAAAGGACAGCCACCAGAGCCCTCAGTGTTGTTTGAAATCGGAGAAGATTGTGATTTTTCATTGAATTTAAACCAACTGTCAAGAAAATCAATCTCTGAGTTGGCTTCGTCTTCTTCTGCAACTGTAGGAGTGATCAACTTTTTATTACGTATTCTCTGTTTTACCTTCCTTACACTCTTTCTTCTTGGCAAAGGGGAAGTAAAGTCCTTCGCTTGTTCTAGGTTTGCATCAAACAGACGTCTTCGCTTGGCCCCAGTTGGTGAATCAAGTTCTTCTGTTGGCCGTTTCAATTTAACACTAACAAGTCTCTTTGTTACTTCTGAAACAAGGGAAAGTTGTTCAATAGGAATAACATCCCCATGCATAGACTCTTCAAACTTTACAGATTCAGCCTTACTATCTATAGGGGAGAAGCCCAATTCATGACTTAGGCTTCTACAAAGCTGGTCCGTTATCTGCAGGTTCTTGTTTATAATTGGGTTACTTCTAACCAGGCCTACATGGGCTTTGCTCATGACCACCAGCCCACGTCCTAGGCTTTCTTTTGCTACCGTACCTTCAGTTGGTGGGGTTTCACTCTTGTCTTGTCTGTGGCAGGTAGGAAACATGTTGTCATCTTGATAGGTGTCCCCTCCCATGACTCCCCGTCCTTGGGTGGCGAGTAAATGGCGGCTACGTTCCTTCCCATCATCATATCAAATTGCCTTTGGGTCAGCCCCACGCTCTTTCGTTTTGCTATAGTCACACGCCGACTATTGTCTCTGGCAATCCTCCTTATGTCAATTCTTGTCGTACTGAATTAGAGCCTCCTCCTTGTCCCTCTCCACTCCAGTTACTGTCCAAGGCCCATATACACGTTCCCCTTTCTGATTGATCACAAATTCCTTTCTGCACGTTTTGCTATCATGACCAATGAGACTGCATTTGTAACAAAAGGATTGCAGTCGTTCGTATTTCACCGAGATCCAGATCTCTGATCCATCAGGTCTCGCTGTCCAAAAGCCATGGGTCAATGGCCTCCTTATGTCGATCAACACTCTAGCTCTGGCAAAGCATCTTGTATATTTACCTTCAGTCTTTGGCCTTTCGTACCATACTAAATCTCCCACAGAGTTGCCCATGTTCCACACGTTTTCTTCAAACTCTAGAATCCTGAGAGGTACATTATGGAACTGGACCCAGACAGGAGTTCTGTCGAAGGAGACCTCATTAAGGACTTTGAACTCTGACCATTCCTGTATGCTCATGAGAGACCCATCAATAGTCCATGGCCTTCCCTTCAGTAGTCTGCACTTATCCTTCATCTCTGTGAACGTGAACACAAAAGCCTCTTCACCAAGATCAACTACATCTACTGTTTCGTTCAAGTTCCATCCTTTCCGGATTGTAGATAAAACTTCCTTTTTGTTAATCCCTTTATCAACAATGATCTTGCCAATAAGCATGTTGCTTTCCTCCATTTTTTCCTGGTTTTTCCATACCACGTTTGGTCTACGACCACTTCGTCGTGTCCCTCCTCTAAAGTCATTCATCTTGTTTTTTTGTGCTTCCGTCGATGAAAGCTTTTACGCAGGAAAACTCACTTGCTTGGTCCTGGAACTATGAAGCTATAACCAGCAAACACTCTAGAACATTCACACTCCAGGAGCCCTGGTATCAAAAAGGGAAACCAGAGTACTCTTTCTCGGATGATCACAGTGGGTGATCACCGTACTCTCTCCTGCCACCACAAAGGGTAGCACTATGCACTCTCAGGACGAGAGAAACGCTCCACACAATGAGAGCACTGCAATGTGTTTATTATATAAATTAAGATAACAAACAAATAATTGTATTATATATACACAATATATTAAAGATGTAATATATGAGAAAAATTTAAAATTGACAAATGAATTTATTTGAACACCCCCATTTATGATTATTGACTAAACTAATGTTGAAGAGAATTTTGAGTTTGAACAAGGACAGAATGAAATTTGATCAAGATATAGATTGATTTCGACATTCAACACAAAACAAATGGCACATATATATGCAAAGTTTTTTTAGCAAAAAAATTATGTAGGATACATGTATAAATAGGAGAAGGGTGTTTACTTTAATTATTCAAATCATTTAATTTTTTTATATAAAATAATTAATTAGATTTTTTCACTAATTATAAATAATTTTCTCCAAATAAATAAAAAGCAAATAAATAATATAATGCAATATAATACATGTATATAATTAAATTATTTACAATATAAAATTCTAAATTTGTTTCATGTAAAATTAATATCATATTTAAAATAATTTCTGAATGAAATAAAATATTATAAAATAAATAGCAATATAAATATTTAAAAACTAATTTGTCATATCAATAATTAAATTAAAATTATTATATAATTATATACATGTATGTATATATGATCGTTCCGGAAAAAAAACAATATGATATATATATATATATATATATATATAATATTTTGTGTTAAAAGATTGTGAATTCTTTGGAGCTGAAGCTGATGAAGTGGCAAATACTCAGGTGTGCACGTGAGGTGAGGGTTAACAGTAATTGGAGTAACGGGTATAATGAGCCCTCTGAGCCTATTTAATATCTAAAAGCTCCTAAAACATTACTAAGTTCCATTGAATCCCTTGGGCGGGCCAAAGTGAACTTAAATTTTTCTCTCATGTATTATTGTTAATTTCTTTATATTTTTTATAAAAGTAAAATTACTAATAACGACACTTAAATATTGTAAATTTTTATTTAGGTAATTAAATTTGTTAAATTCCTAATCACGTCACATGACTCAAATAGGGATATTACAACTTTAATGAAATGACTCTAATATTATTTTCATTAGAAACAAAAAGAGAATTCTAAATGGACATGTTCCATTTCATAGTTAACACGTTTTGATTATAAATTAACAATTTGTTGCTTTCATAACATGTTTAGAGTAAGTCTTTGAATAAAACTTATTAATCACAATAAAATCTTAAAAATTAACAAGTTTAATTATGTAGTTAACAAGTTTCAATTCTAAATTAATAGCTTTATGTCTTCAAAATACACTTGCAATAAGTCTCTAAATAAAACTTGATCATAATACAACTTTAAAAATTAACATTTTATTTCACAGTTAACATGTTTTAATTCTAAATTCATAATTTTCTATCACCATAACACTTGAAATAAATCTTTGAATAAAATTTGATCACAATATCACATTGAAAATTAACATGTTCTATTTTATAGTTAACATATTTTAATTCTAAATTAATAACTTTCTGTCTTCTCAACACACTTATTATACTGCGAACAAAATGTTATCACAATACAACTTTAAAAATTAACATCTTTTATTTGCAATTAATAGGTTTCGATTATAAATCGAAACTTTATAGTTCTAACATACTTATAGAATTGAGGAAGAAATATTTAATATAAAAACTAACCTATTATTGCCTTCTTGATTGATTCTTCGACTTTGAAATGGTAGACACTAAATTTTTCTTGTTAAGAGCTCTTAGACAATGCAAGAATGATAAAAAATCTTTATTTGTATAGGTTTAATGAAATGGGTATTAGAGTCATTTCATAAAATTTTAAGATCCCTCTTTGGTTCATGTGACCTGATTAAGGCTTTGGCAAATTTAATGACCAAAATAAAAATATGGCTTATTTAAGCGTCTTTTTAAGAGATTTTTCCTTTTATGAATTGTCTAATTTTCATTGTAAACCTACTTGTATCTCTTGTAAATCGGTGATGGGTGATTCTTTGAGGGGGAAAAAAAAGTAAGGGTACAAATGTCTTTTCATGCATAAAATTTAATTTCATTTTGGTCCAAGGGTATAGTAAAATTACATAATGTTTCGAGAGTTTTTGGATGTCAATTGAATTGGCAAGAGGTGTGCAGTGAAATTCTTCCTAATTTTATCCTCAGATTTTACTTAGATATTGCATTTTTTTTTTTGTGAAACAATCGACCTTGCTTGAACTAAATCTGTTTCTTTTTCCGGTTTTAGTCTGCATGTTTTCTTAAAAAATCCTTTTTAGTGATCCTGGGCACTGATCAATTATAATTATTTGATAATTTCTTTTCTTGTGTGGTAGATAATATGTTTAGAAATTTTTTAGTCGATCACATGACATGATCTAAACTATCCCTACAAATCCAATATAATAATAATAATAATAATAATAATAATAATACTTTGTTTTGTATGTAATTAAACACGATTTCTTATATACTATACTACAAGATTTGAGAGATAAGGGATATAATTTATGAGTAATGAATAATATGATTTGTGTACCTCATTATATATAATTATATATTGATAGTACAATTTATTTGGCCCAAAAAAGAACCTCTTTTTATAATAACAAATTTAAAAGTCTATAGTAGTCGAAATAACGCGTTATGTGTGACAGCTATTTTCTTTCATTACAAAAGTCTGAGAGTAGTCGTCGGTCAATTTTTTGTACATTATGGCTTTTGGTATCTTGACGTCTATGTGAAGTCTTCCAAGTCAACCTTCAAGTATATGGCCCCACAAATAACCCCATAGACAAGCTAGCAGCAAGCACCAGTAAATTTGTAAATACTGATAATTAACTTCGAAAGCTTTATCCATTTATTTTTGCACATTTTGGCCTTATCTCTCTTTAATGTCCGTACGTTTGGTATGAGGAGAGGGGAGGGGAGAAAAATTTTTAATGAGCTCCATTTAAAAGTTGAAAAAGTCAGATTAAAAGTTTTTAATTCATTTTTCTTACTCTTTTATCTTATAATTTCTTTTTATCAAACTTTTATAACCCCGCTTTCTCAATTTGTAAAATCGTTTATTAAAATTTTCCCTCCAATTATTCCCATCCATTCCCCTCATACTAAAAATAGGGAAAATTATTGAAACGTGTCGTGAACGGCGACTTTGTATTTAGAAAATTCTGCAAGTCTATCCCCCACACGGTAGAGGAGGTTTTAGGGGAAAATAAGTGGCTTTGAGGGGCAATAGTGTGGTGATTTAACAAGATTCGAAAATCCCTAATTAGTCCTGTTCGATTAGAAATTTATTAAAAACATATGTCTTAATTTGCATTTTGTTATTTTAGCTATTCATTGGAACTTTTCCCTCCTTTTATTTTGTGAAACAATCGACGTTGCTTGAGCTGGATTTGTTTTAATTTATTTTCAAATTTTAGTCTGCATGTTTTTTTTTATGTCATAGATGATAAGATATATAAATGCTTTTCTTTTCCAAAAGGTTTTTACTGATTCTGGGCACTTTTCTTCGATATTTGCTTTTTTTAATACGGCAGAAGCTGTTGAGAACATTTCTTTGTCACATGGCGTGATCTGAACTATCCCTGCAAATCCAATTAAACACCTATTTTTATATGTAGCTAATCACTTTTTCTTATATATTAGACAAGATTTAAGAGATAAAGCATATCATTTATGATTTATGAATAATATGAGTTCTTTACCTTATTATGGCTCAAAAAAAATTTTTTTTTGATAACAATGTGAAAGTCTATGTAGTTGTTGGAATAACAAGTTACGTGTGACGACTTTGATTTTTCTTCATTACAAAAGTCTTCCAAGTCAACCTTCAAGTATAGCCCCAAAATTAACCCCATAAACAAGCTATCAGCAAGCACCACAAAATTTGTAAATATTGATAATTTGCTTCGAAAGCATTGTCCATTTATTTGTGTACATTTTGGCTTTATCTCTCTTTAATATCTACAGAAAAGTCTAAAAATTATTGAAGCGTGTTCTGAACGGTGACTTTGTATTTACAAGAGCCTACAAGTATATGGCCCTACAATCCATTTTTCACTCTCTCACGCCTCAACCACATCTCGTGAGCATTATATATATATATATATTGCTCATTCTCTGCTTTTGAACTTGTAGTCGAAGATACTGTCATTATAATGGCCTTTATCTGGAAGTTTTTCTATGCATTATTTGCATTGCTGTTTCTGTTACATACGACTTTCAGTTTGGCTAAAGGAGCAAAGTGCGTAGAGAATGAGAGAAAAGCTTTACTCTTATTCAAACAAGGAATCCTGCAAGACGACTCTGGAATGTTATCAACCTGGAGAGATGGAGATCATGAAGACTGCTGCAACTGGAAAGGAGTTCATTGCAGTAATGAAACAGGTCACATTCAATTCCTTAATCTTGGCGGTTCGTTTTCTTTGAGTGGTAAAATTAATATTACTTCATTGAGTGAATTGCATGATATGGAATATTTGGATCTCAATGGCAATGATTTCTATCCAAGTGAAATCCCAGAGTCCATAGGGTCCTTTACCAAGTTACGATATCTTGATCTCTCTTCTTCTGGTTTTGTTGGCACTATTCCTTATCAATTGGGAAAGCTTTCAAATTTAGTATGTCTTGATTTGAGTACCAATATATTGGTTGGAGATATCCCTTGGACGATTGGAAACCTTTCAAAGCTGCAACATCTCTATCTTGGAGATAATTCTCTTGGTGGAGTGATCCCTTTCCAGCTCGGGAATCTTTCCATGGTGCAAACACTAGAGCTTCGTGGTAATTCTCATCTCACATTTGATCAGCAGAACAATCATGATGCAAAGTGGCTATCTAAGCTTTCTTCGCTATCAAGTCTTGACTTGAGTTCTCTGAGTGATGTTGGCTATTCTCATCTCTGGCTACAATTGATTGGTGAACTGTCAAAACTTAGAGTTTTGCGACTAAGTGGATGTGGCATTTCTTATACCCATAATCCTTCTTCAACTACTTATCCTTCAAACTATTCCTCTTCTCTTGTTATCCTTGATCTCTCTAATAATAACTTGAACTCAACAACATTTCAATGGCCCTTCAATTTGAGCTCCAACCTTCAAGAGTTATATCTAAGTTATTGTAATCTTTCAAGTACTGATCTTCATTTTATATTTTCCAATTTTCAGCTTTCTTCCCTCATCATCCTTGACCTTTCTTACAATAACCTGATGTCACTAACGGCACTGAACTTCAGCTCAAATCTGCAAGTGCTTAATTTGCAAAAGTGTAGCCTTTTATCTGATAATCTTATTTTTACACCTTTCAATCCCAATCTTACTTCTCTTGTCCATCTCGATTTTTCTGATAATTTGTTGACGTCATCATCCATATTCCATTGCATTTCTAACTTCACCTTTAATCTTCATGAGATTGGACTTTATCAAAACTTGCTGGAGGGTCCCATTCCAGAAGGTTTTGGAAACATAATGAACTCTCTAGAAGTCCTTAATCTCTCTCAAAATAAGCTACGTGGTGAAATACCAACATCACTGGGGAATATATGCACTTTGAATCACTTGGATCTTTCACAAAATAACTTTGGTGGGGAGCTTTCAAGTTTCATCCAAAACACTTCCCTGTGCAATAGTCATCAGCTACGGTCACTGGATTTATCTGACAATCAAATAAAGGGCATGTCAACCAATTTCTCTGTTTTCTCCTTTTTGGAACATTTAGATCTCTCTTACAACCAATTAAAAGGAGAAGTACCTGAAAGCATCAAATTGCTATCTCAATTGAATGCTTTGTTGCTGAACGGGAACAATTTAGGAGGTGTAATAACTGAATCTCATTTCAACAAGCTCTCTAATTTGAAGAGGTTATCACTATCTGGCAATTCATTAGCCCTACAAATTAGCACTGGATGGATTGCCCCATTTCAGTTGCAACAGTTGGAAATGGGTTCTTGTATGTTGGGTCCTTATTTTCCTAATTGGCTCCATAATCAACACGAGTTAAAGACATTGGATATTTCTAATTGTGGGCTTTCAGGTTTCATACCAGAATGGTTTTGGCATCTAATACAAGATGTGGATGAAGTTCGTATCTCACAAAACAATTTTTTTGGTGAAATTCCAAATTTATCATTGAAGCTCAGTACTAGCCGACTAACATTGACATCAAACAACTTTGAAGGTACGGTTCCATCATTTTTTTCACAAGTACCAGCACTTGATCTTTCAGAAAACAAATTCTCAAATTTGGTCCCACTTCTATGTGATCAAATTGAAGACAATAAAGGCCTGAGCATTTTAGACATATCAAACAATAAATTAGAGGGGCATCTACCTGATTGTTGGAGCCATTTGAGCTCATTAAAGTTTGTTGATTTGAGCAATAATAACTTGTCCGGAGTGATGCCAACCTCTATGGGACGACTTGTGAAATTGGAGGCTTTGGCTTTAAGAAGCAACAACCTAGTTGGAGAACTTCCTTTTTCTTTGACAAATTGCTCCCGGTTATTGCTCTTAGATGTGTCTGAAAATAAGTTGTTAGGGTCAATACCTTCATGGATTGGAGAAAACCTTGGACAATTACAAGTTCTAAGCTTAAGAATGAATAATCTATATGGCAGAATACCTTTGCATCTTTGCCGCTTAGGCTATATTCGGCTCTTGGACCTATCTCATAACAATTTGTCCAATGAAATCCCATCATGTCTTAAAAATTTTACTGCTTTGGCAGATGATGACCGCATCAACTTACCTATTGCAGTAAGTTATCACTTATTTGGGCTCGGTATGAAAGGCTGGAGACTTACCGGTTTTGGTTTTGTATTCCATGTAAACTTGACATGGAAGGGTAAAGATGACTTGTTCAAGAGGCCAGAACAATTTCTTAAAAGCATTGATCTATCTAACAATGCTCTTACTGGTGAAATACCTAAAGAAGTTGTATCTTTATTGGGATTGGTTTCTTTGAATCTATCCAGAAACAAATTAAGTGGAAAAATTCCTCATGAGATTGGAAATCTAGGATCATTAGAATTCTTAGATTTGTCAAGAAACAGATTATCAGGTCCAATCCCTCCAAGTCTTGCTCATATTGATCGCCTAAGTGTATTAGACTTGTCAAACAATTGTCTTTATGGAAAAATCCCAAAAGGTACACAATTGCAGAGTTTTAATGCCTCAAGCTATGAGGGAAATCTTGATCTTTGTGGAGTGCCACTTGACAAAAAGTGCCTTGATGATGGAATGCCTACACCTCACGCATCTAATCATTATGAAGATAATGACAACGACTCATATTTCACTCAAGAATTTCACTTGAGCTTGGGATTGGGATTTGCTTTTGGATTTTGGGCCTTCCTCGGGCCATTGCTCTTCCATCGCACTTGGAGACGGACCTACTATACATTTGTAAGAAGAGTTACAGATAGAGTCCAGATCTTGATGGCCATTTTTGTGGCAAGGTACCTCACAAACAGATAGGTAATCATATAAAGTAATAATGTTTTCTTGCTTATCACACTGGTGACATTTTCAAAATATGTGACGGTATATCATGTTTCTTGCAGAATCTGCAACTTCTTTGGCTTGGTGTACGTAGGATCATCCTTGGTATTTAATAATTTGTGATTCCAAGTAGAAACCTTTGGTTGTATGAGTTTGCTATGTGATATGTAATCTACTCTTAATAATCTTCATCACTAGCATTATATTCAGTCGACCTATTGCTTTTCGATTGCCTTGTAAGTCTTTTCTGTTGTATAAAACTGTGGCTGATAGCTTGATGATTTGTATGAATGTTTGTCTATTCGGTTTTATGATTTCTATTGGATAAATGCCGGCACCCTATACAGAACTTGGTAGTTTAGCTTCTTACAATTTAAGTTTACTGTTTTAATTTTGATTCTATATATTCTTGCTTGCTGCTATTTTGTACTAAATTGTTGATTACAAGTATGCTCAAGGCAGCAGATATGAAATTCGTCAAATATTTATAAATGAAAGAAAATTAACCATTAGCCGCTTCGGGTTGAATTGATCATCTTGAGCCCTTGATGAAAAATCATATTGCTTGAAGACAAAAAGGAAAAAAAAAATGAAAGCCCATGATTTTTGGAAACAAAGACAAAAGAAAAATGAAATTATGAATATTTATTGTGGCATTGGGAAAAACAGATATTTTTTTTTAATATAATCTTATTATGTGCTACTAATTTTCATGTGAAGGATTGAGCATATAAGTCGCAATGGCAAGAAAAGCGGTAAGATGTACTTTCAAGTTTCAGCATAAATTTGTCAATTAAAGTCCGAATTCAACTTCAAAAGTGTAATAAAGTTGTTAATTATACTACAGTTTCGCAAGAATTAGAAACAATATTGGACCTTTTTTTGAAGCCTGTGAGGAACTCAGAATCCTTTAAAGCTGCTTAAGTTTGTTCAGTATATACATGCTAATTTGCGTTTTGCAATGTGAAGTTCCCAAAGAGGACTAGATATTCAGAAGTTCAGAGTCCCACATCGGTGATGAGTCATTATAGCTCGTACAGCGGAAGGCATATAAAAATGGAAGCAAGCCGGCCTTGCCCAGCACGCAGCCACGCAATGAGCACAGGGCAAACTGTTCTTTCGCCTTTTACTAAAGAAAGAATGCCGTGTGCTCGCTGCTTCAAGTGGCATACGCCTGCTTTTGGAAGGGTCCCATCTATGGGTGGGGTCCTACATTTCATCTATGAAGTTTTATGTTATTTTGTAATTTTAGAGTATTTTATTAAAATTGGTAAATTGGTAAATGATAAAAATTTGTTTCGAGGAAAAAAATTAAATAATGCTCGATGAAGATTTTCCTCCTAAAAAATATTTGGGAAAGAAATACTACAGGAGACAGTTTTTTTCCCTTCTTTTTAACCATACGGGAGCTTGTAATAAATTACTACAATGCTATCTCGGTTTTAAATATAAATCTTACATTTAAAACAAATTAGATCATATATTTAAGACAAAAAATATTAATAAATTAGAAGTCCTGTATGTTATGCGAAAAGAATATTGTGACATAAAAAAGAAAACTACCACTGTGTTCCTGTGCTTTAATTTTGTTAAATTTTCATGGTCTTCTATCCCCTTTATTAATTTTGTTAAAATGAACTTAATACTCTTAATTCCATCAGTCGATTGGCAACACAAATACTACCCTAATAAAAGTGATAAAAATAATAATAATAAAATTTTTATCTGATTTAAAAAACATGGAAAGGAACCCACTTCCTCAAAACAAAATACGCACAAGTGTGAGGGCAGGTGAATCAAAGAAGCACCAGGACATTAGACCCCATCAAAATTAACATGTTTGGGCTAGCTCATAGTCTTTTCGAATATTTTTCAAAATAAAGGAATTAACTTTTTGGACAAAACAGATATAAGAAATTAATTGATTTGAATAGAAATATAATTTATATATCCAAATTCCGAATCCAATTCACTTTCGGCCAACATTCCAATTAGATTTGTTTTTTTTTTTTGGTCGGGAACCCCCACTTTGGAGTTTATATCATGGCATCACATAATTTGGCAGCTCTCCTATGAAAAGTGATTTCCAATTAGATCTTGCTTTATTAATGTCTTGCACAAAAGTAGATCTTTTTTTTTTTTTTTTTTTTACCTGCACCAGATAAGTACTTGAGAAAATGTATTGTCTGCCAAAAATGTACAATTGATACGTGTTCATGTTGAAATATCCGATTGCAAATAAGGGTAATGTCCTTCCACAGTCATAAATTCAAATTTAAATAAACTAAAATAATCAAAACATTCATTGAAATAAAATTTATTGAATCTCAGTTCAAGGGCCACATTAAAGGATACCATCACAATCAAACTCAATTTCAAGATTCCCCACGAACGTTGACTAGAGGTTTGCAATTTTCATGCTAAGAAAAATAAATAAATAAATAAATGGTTAATAGAAATACTAATAATTAATAATTAAACAAAATCATGCCAACACTATTCCCAAAATATAATCACTATCACATATAACATTGCACATTCGGAAATGTAACAATAAATTGGATCAATCTATCCATCATATCATAATGGTACTACACGAGGTTTCGAGAATCATAGTCAAGCCTCTAATGTCAGAAAATAAGGATGGAAGAAGATTCAAACAAGACTATCAAATTTCCTGCTCTTTCTCAATATTAGCATGAGCTCTACTTTGAATATAAACTAAATTAGCTTGTAAAACACGACTCAAGAAAAAAAAAAATTTACACCTCAAATTTTTAGGGAAAATGACAAATAAAAAAAGTAGAATATATGATATTCCAATCTAGAAAACTAAGAAAATATAATGACAGAAAGGAAGTCATTCTTACATTAAAATTTTAAAATTCAGTGAAATAACAAAAATGTTCTTTATATTTTTTTTTATATAAAAAGCTTAGCCTCTCACCGACAGCCACAGTCGGGCACCGACACCGGTCGTCAGTGTGGTGGCTACCAGTGGAGTTTTTCGGTGATAGTTTTTTTTTTTTTTTTTGCATAGGAGAATATTGCAAGAAGTGGTGGAGGTGGGATTTGATCCCACAACTTCTTGGCCATTTGGACCAATAAAAAAAAAAAGATGACCATTGGGCCATTAAAAACTTTTTAATCTTGTAATGCAAACAAAATATAAGTTGACTCTTTTACTATGACTCCAGCCCGTGACAACAATTTACCTGAGGATAACAAGTCTTAATTGAGAAATAACAAGTCTAAATTTGATATTAACAAAGTAACTTTTCCTAATGCATAACAAGAAATAACATGTGCATTAATTAAAAATGACATTAATTTATTTGAAAATGACACGTCTTTACTGGAAAATGACAAGTTTAAACTTGATATTAACAAACAAACTTTTTCCTCATACATAACAAGAAATAACATGTACATTTCCAAATAAATTGTTGTCATTTTTTAACAAAGACATGTCTTTTTCAAATAAATTATGGTCATTTTTAATTAATAGACATGCTATTTCTTGTTATGTATCAAGAAAAAACACATTGTTAATCTTAAGTTTACACTTGTCATTTTTCAATAAAGATGTGTTATTTTTAGAGCCGGGAAAACGGGCCGAGCCCATCGGGCCGGCCCGTTTAGGCCCTGAAATTACGAGGGCCGGGCTTGATATTTTTCTCTTAAAATGAGAAACAAGCCCTGGAGGGCCGAGGGCTTAAAAGGGCCGGCCCTGGAGGGCCGCGGGCCGGCCCTTTTAAGCCCTTTTATAATTTTTTATTTTTTAAATTTTTTATATAATATTAATGTTATTAATTTTTTACATTGTTAATAATATTTCAAATATTTAGTTATTATTATCATTTTAAAATTAAATTTAGTTTTAGACAATAATTTATCCAATTAAATTTTTAAAAAATCGGTTAATTTAAACTTTAATAATGATTTGATTTATATTATATGCGTTGATATTTTTAAACTATATATATATTTGATAATAGAATATTTTTATACTTATATAACTTGTGATTCTATAATTTGAATTAGAAATTCATGAGTTTCAACAACAATGTTTCTCACATTAAAGTAAAATAATAGTTAGATTGCAAAATTCAAAAATAAAATTCTTATAAAAAAGAAAAACTTGATATTTTTGTTACGAAAGAAAAGCATACTTATGAAGAAAAGTAATTAATTATAGTGATGATGAAGTTTCAAAAGATTAATGATAGTGTTTATTTATTGCACAATTGCATTATAGATAAAACTTTTAGATATTGTTATCTTGTTAATGAATGTTTTAGATGTTCTTAGATATTGATGAATATTTATATATGATGATATTTTATATTTATGACTTAATTTTATTCATATTTATGTCTTTTATTAATAATTTCATTGGTTTATTTTTATATTTTTAAAAAAAATTGATAAATATAAAAAAATAGTATTTTTCCTTAAACGGGCCAAAAGCCCGCGGGCCGGCCCTGGCCCTGTAGCTTAAGGGCCGGGCTTAGCAAATTGGGGTATTTTTAAAATTTCAGCCCTGGAGGGCCGGCCCTTTTAAGCCCGCCAGCCCTGAAGGGCCGGCCCTGGAGGGCCGGGCCGGCCCTGATTCCCGGCTCTAGTTATTTTCAAATAAATTATAGTCATTTTTACTTAATGTATATGCTACTTCTTGTTATGTATAAGGACAAGTTGCTTTGTTAATTTTAAATTTGGACTTGTTATTTCTTAATTAAGACTTGTCATCCTTAGGTAAATTGTTGTCAAGGGCTGGAGTCACAGTAAAAAAGTCAATTTATATTTTCTTTTGCATTATAAAGCTAAGAAGTTTTTGATGGCACAATGGTCATCTTTCTTTTTGTTGGCTTAAATGGCCAAGGGATTGTGAGATCAAATCTCACCCCGCCACTTCTTGCAATATTCTCTCATGCCAAAAAAAAAACTGTTACAAAAAAAATCCATTGGTAGCCACCACACCAGGGTTGAACTTTCTTCAAAAAAAAAAAAGACAAAAAGTATTTTTGTCATTTTACTAAATTTCAAAATTCTAATTTGGAAAGGACTTCCCTCTTTGTTATTACATTTCCTTAACTTCCCAAATTGAAATATCATATATTCTACCTTCTTTATCTATCATTTTTTCAAATTTCTAAGGTGGCAGTAGCAAAAATTAAAAGACAGCCACCACACCTATGAATGAGACTCCCACATTTGAATTTGAAAACTATAATAAAGGAGTAAATCAAAAAAATTATTCTCTGAATTGCTGAACTTATATATATGGTACAAGAGCTGTGGAAAAGATTAAGCTACCTGCTAACTAGCTCTGAGAAGATCAGGGAAAAATGATAAAGCCCATGAATACAACAGACTCACTTATTCAATGTAATTGCACTTGGAAGGAACCTAACGCGGCCACGTTGTTTTAATTTGGATAAAGCTTCTTTCGGCTTACCAAGCAAGAGATCTACATAAATTGCAGTAAATGTCGCTTCTGGACTGTTTGGCAATATGGATAACGCCTGGGCAACTAATTGATGGGTTGGGTCTAACTCACCCTGCATTGCAGATAATGCTGCAAAATTTGCATAAATTATTCCATGCGCCTCTTCTGGCTTAAGAAAATCTTTACGTTACGAATTGTCAGATGAAGGAATGTTGGCTGGCGCAGATCCTGCAGTTCCATCTTCAAATTCAGCAGTTCTCTCCACCTGCCATTTCTTGCAGTTACCTCGACTGAAAGGCAATTCAATAGCACATCCCCCAGACAAATAAATTGATAAATGCTCGGCAGCTTCCTTTGGTCTATTTAGCAAGCAGAACGCCTCTGCTGAATAAACATGGCCTAGAAAGAGATAAATTCTAGAGCATTCCGGAAGTTCCAGAAGAGATGTTGCAACTGACAGTGCCTTAACAGGGTTGTCTAATTCCAATTCCACATATGCCAAGTTAGCAAGAGCTACCTGCTTAATCAATAAATTCTCTCTTCTGCAAATATCTTCATAACAGGACAGGGAGCTCTGAATGACCTCCTGATTAGTACCTCCCTTTTGCTCTTTCACGTCCCCCTTTGAATGAGCCTGACTTAGGGAGTGTTTGGATGAAATCAAATCATGGTTTAGAGAATAGTTTCTGGAAAATAGATTCTTGAAAAAATAGATTTTGTGAATAATAGATTTTGTGAAAAAGTGATTCTGATAAATGAGAGTGTTTGGATAGTTGTTATCAGAAGAACTTTTTATATATACAAATTTTACTAAAAAAAAGCATAAGTTAATATGATAATTACATAAAAGATAGATTTTGTAATATATTTTAATTTGAAAAAATAAAATTGTTAATAATATATTTTTTTACCAACATAATTAATAATATATAAAATAATATAATTAATATGTATATATATATTTATAAAATATAAGATTAAATATGTTTATAAAAAAATAATTGAGGAATGTTAAAATTATATTATCATTAAGATCAACTCTACAGGCACAATGATACTCTCCCATTTGAACCAGAAGCAGAATGAATTCACTTCTTCTAAAACCATGGTTTTGATCCAAAACCATGGTTTCTTTTTTTTCTGGGTGTTTGGCAAGTCTGAGACCCAAACCATGGTTTGACTCCCAAAACCATGGTTTTATATATTATCCAAACAGGCCCTTAAGCTTAATGCTAATGAAAACGCCTTGAAATCGAGTCCGAGTAAATTCTTATTATTTGAATTGTTGGATGACACATCACCTGAATGATTCTCGTCACTTAACAAATTGAAAGGCAAGCCAGACTTCAAATTATCCGTCTTGTTGGAATCGATCAAGTACAGGACATTTAACTGCAGGGCCAGAGACATTGATAAATTCAGCTGCACATCATTTTTGAGATGACAATCATCTCTGTCAAGCAACTCTGTACATCCATTTCTTGGAATCTCAATGTTCAGTACAAGTTGCCTCCATTTTCCCTTCCCGACAACATGAACTCCAACTCCCAATCTTGTTGGTAAAACACGGCTTGATTTAATTAGGCCCTCTTCCAAAGCCATCAGACAGCATTCAGCGAGCCGAAGCCACAGGAAAGGCTTATTGTAAAAGACCATACTAGACTTCTGAAAACAGCGAGCAGCAAGTAATGGCTTTCCACAAGCCAAGTACTGCATACCACAATTATATACTATAAGAAGAGCGTTATCCTGAGAGAAAGTGGGCAGCTTTAGCAGTTGGTTCTTCCCAAGGGATGAACAATAATTAGTCAATGCCTTAGAGAAAAACAAAGATGATGTCTGGTATTCCCAAGCTGATAGTAAATGCAACCAAGATAGTTGTGGAAAATGCTCGAAAATGCTGGGTCTGTCCTGTTGTTTGATACCATCAATAGCTTGATTGCTCTGCGGTGGTTATGACGAGCATATTCAAGCTGAGATTTCAAAAGAAGAGCCATTGAAGAATCTCTTCCGCGTGCAATGTTCATAGCGAGCTTCACTTCACGTTTGGCTAGCTTCAAA
The DNA here is from genome assembly GCF_004799145.2 of Neltuma alba. Lineage (NCBI taxonomy): Eukaryota > Viridiplantae > Streptophyta > Magnoliopsida > Fabales > Fabaceae > Neltuma > Neltuma alba. The sequence continues at coordinate 106,048 of NW_021636749.1, read as the reverse complement.
TTCCTGGTTAGCAGCAAAAGTTCAACCGTGTAAAGTTGGAATTTAAGCTTCAACTCAACGTTAGAAAACCCATCAATCAATGGCCTTGATCGATCATTTGAGGATAAACCAGCTGGGCTGCTTAAATTCTGTCCACCAATATCCAGTATCATGGCTTCATAATCGAGGGCCTCTTCAGAAAAAGCACTAGACAGATTATTTTCAGATGCATTTGCGCTTGGCCCCAGATCAGAACTAGATGTACCTGCAGCTGATGGACCACAAGGGATTGATGAAGACGTGGTGATTAGGTTTGCAGATTGTTGCTGTGCCATGTTTCCATTGTCGCCTTGACTCGCATTACTAACACCAAATGCCCTTTCCAAATAAGACAGAACATCCCAATAAAACAGATTCCACCATCAGAACTTCGCACTTCTGAAAATCTAAATAGGAAAAAAAAAAAATTCTATAGGCCGTCATTCATTTTACGCCCAGAAAATATTTTTACTAACAAACGTACTTAGCTGATTATCAAAATCCCATCAAAATATGCTCATAATCTGGAATGTGAAGAAAAATTCTCCTAGCATATTCCTTTGTTTCTTCACAGTAACTCTGGGAATATTCATAACCCATATTATACACAATTATAAATACCATACCGAACAATGTTTAAAATATGTTTGTCATTTTTATGAATGATTACTCTCGTTATAATTGGTATGCTTGCTTGACGTTGACACAGTGGACACAAAATAAACTCACAAGTATATAAGTGATACTTATATCAGTATATTTCAAAAATGACAACTCAGTCTCACTGAATACTCAAATGTTCATATACCCACAGCACCTAACATATACAAGTCAGGGTCAACAGCTCATTAATAACACTTCTAGTCCCTGGTAATAATTGTGGGGGAAAAAAATATATATATATATATATATATATAAATGACAAAGGCTTCAACAAATGAACTAGTTTAATTATAAAATATAACTTACAGCTGATTTTGATGCATCACGGCAAGCAAGGCTGGCATCAAGCAGCAGCAGGCATACGTGTAAAACTTCAAAGAAACAAAACAAAATGCAGATGGCGCAAATTAGGACAAATCAAGTTTCGAAACCCTAAATATTAACCAATCTTCATTTGATTCATAGTTTGAGGGCAGATTGGAAACCAAAATGGACATCAATATCCTGACAGACTCGATGTGTGAGCAGAAAGATTGTCACCAATATTCTGGGACCTTGTCTTCTGCAATCATTCAATTCAAGATTCAATGAGAAAGATAATACTCAAGCCCCGTACAGCCGTGTTCCCTAGCTTAAAAGTACATTATTCAGGTCTCAGTATGCACAGGCGCATGTCCATCCATAAATATTACTCCCTCCGTTCTTTATTATAAGAGACGAATAACCGAATTACGTTAATAAAAAAAACAGTTAAAATTAGTTAAGAACAATCAATGTGTAAAAAATATAATTTTTTTTTCTCAAAAATGCCTTCATTACTAAGGAGAGAAAGCATGAGAGAAAACAATTAAATTATTGAAAGAAAGAAAAGTGAGAAGGAGAGAGAGTGAGTTGGAGACAATAAATATAGGTAAAATAGGAAATCAACACAAAAAAGTATAGACAACTTTTAAGTGTCTCTTATATATAAAAACATGCTATAAGCATCAAATGTCTCTTATAATAAGGAACGAAGGGAGTATATCATAAAACTAAAAACCACATAAGAGAGAATTTAATAGTTAATGGTTGGCATAAATACTTATGTACATCAGCCAACCGGATATTAGAATTTTCCCATCTCTACAGCTCTCCTATTCAAACGAAAGAAGTCTACTCCAAGTCTAAGATTTACAGTCATGTGAAGCAGCCAGCTAATTAAGATCAATTTAGACCAAGGTATATGGTAAAATTTTAGACATGCATCCTCCCATTTTCAACCAAGTTCCTGTACAGAAATTTCAAAGCTTCCTGCCCAAAACAAAAAGAAAAATGCATTCACCTGCAGATTGCGTAAAGGCTGATAGACTGCTGATATTCTGAGCAGGCCCATTTTTGAGTTTGCAGAATTGAAAATTTAACCCAAAGCTATCACCATATTAATTTGTCGTTATCAATTTTAATTTGGTAATGACATAAACATAATTATATACCCTTTCTCACCTGGTGCTAGGAAAACCACAAAATAAAACCACTGTTAAAACTCACTTTTCCCCAGGGGAAAAATCCTAACATCCCAAACTAAAAAAGAAAAGAAACAAATTAATGTCACTGGCGAGCCAACCAACCCAAAAAGAAAAATATGGAAAAATAAAAAAGAAAATGACAACAAAGCCAACACTTCCAAGTAAAGCACAAGGAGAGAATGAAGAAAATGAGGAAGAAGAGGAGGAGATAGCTTACCTTCACGCAATTAAGCACTTCAAGCAACTTCTGGGGATTCAAGGAACCATCTTGGAAGGATTTCGTAATTGCAATATTATGAAGGACCTGAAATATTAGCATTTAAATTTAAAATCTTATAGATTTGGAGAATAGCAAAGCGGACTTCGTGGGTTGTACTGACCCATGATCCCAACATGATGGTCCACCTGAATTGTATGAAACAGGCTGGGATATGAATGATAACAAATCTTACTACTAGCAGTACTATTGCCTACAGCCAATCTAATAGCAATGAGAAATTAAGATATAACTCCCAAGAAAAGAGACAATGGATTCTTGATGACTACAGCACAGAGGGCAGCTCCAAGCATTCTAAAACAATTTCACTCGCATTTCACCCAAGAATTTTACTTGAGCTTGGGATTTGGGTTTGCTTTTGGATTTAGGGCCTTCCTTGGGCCTTTACTCTTTAATCGCATTTGGAGGCAAACCTACTACACATTTATAAGAAAAATTACAGACAGGGTCCAAACCATGGTGGCCATTGGCAAGGTACCTCACCAATATATTGATAGGTAATCATGTAAAGTAATCATGTTTCTTTCTAAACACATTAAAAATATTTTCTGAATGCTTAACGCACTGTCGTGTTTCTTGCAGGATTTGTAACTTTTTTGGCTTGTTGTATGTAGGATCATCCTCGATAGTTAATATTTTGTGATCCAAGTAAAAACCTATAGCTATATGTAATATAATTTTACTTTCAATAATCTTCATTGCTAGCATTCAATCGAACTGTTTAAGTTTTTATGTTCTATACAAAGTATGATTTGTGTGTTCATTTATATGATTTTTTTCGGACATAAAGAGAAACCGAATACACTTTGGTACGTTAAAATATAGGCATACTGCAAGTTTAAAGGCATATAGTTCGCATAACAAAAGCATATAAAGGAGAAAGCAGGCCAATGTTAGCCACGCACTGAGCACAGAGCGAACTGTTCTTTTTCCTTTTACTAAAGAATACTGTGTACTCGTTCAAGTGGCATGCGCCTCTTTTTTCTTTGGGGGGGGGGGGGGGTCCCGTACCTCTCTTGGTGGGTTGCTACGTTTAAGTCATATCATAGGTATTTTATTACATAATAACCGGCATAATAATTTACAGCTTCGTTTTGTTTCTAAAGAAAAAAACACTAAATAATTTTGCCGTCAGGGTTATGTTTGTAGCGTTGTAGGTTGAATAGTTTAGTATTTGCGGGTCTCCCTTTTAGTAATTGATGCTTAGTCTTTAAAGATTTTTTGAAAGATATACTATTAGAAACAGTTTCCCCCCCCCCCCTCTCTCTATGCCCAATACTGCAGAAAAAACGTAAGCTAGGGGAGATTATAATAAATTAATGTAATACTGTCTTTACTCCTTAATATAAAAGCCAGTTACATCGGAAAAAAAAAGAGTTAACTAGAAAGTTAAATTTGATTCTAAATATGGTACCTCAATTTATTTTATCTTTTTTTTTAAATAACATTCCTATTTATTGTAAGGGATTCCTACGAAAAAGTAGTCCGAACTACACATTATAAAAAAAAGTAATTTAAAAAAATCAACACATTTATTACAAACAATCAGTTCAACTAATTTATTTAATTTTTAGTAATAAATTAGAAGTACCATATGTTGTGTGAAATGAATATTGTGATATACAAAATGAAACTACTGCTCTCTGTCTGTGCTTGTGCTTTAGTCTTGTTTTTAATCTTCTTCATGGTTTTCTATATCTAAATCAAAAAACTTATTCTCCGAATGGCTGAACTTGTGTGTGTGTGTGGGGTACAAAAGATGTGGAAAAGATTAAGCTACCTGCTGCAACTTAGAACTGAGAAGAAGACCAGGGGAAAAAACATGATAAAGCCCAGGAAAGATTAAGCTGCCTGCTGCAACATAAAAAATTTAACTCTGTTGAACACAATAAAAGAAACATGTGAGACAAAATGCATAACATATTTTTTTCTTTAATATTTTTTTAGATGAATATATAAAAGTATCTATGAACTTATATCAAAAGTGCATCTACCGTCAATACTATAACTTTTTTGAATGTATAAAAGTACTTATAAACTTCAAAAATGGGAGCAAAAATAACGCCTCGGTCAATCCCTGTTATGTTGACTGTTAGGGAGGGAGAGTTTGACTAAAAATGTCTCTCGGTCCTTCTTTCTCTCTCGATCCCTCTACCCTTCATCTGGCAACTCTCCCACGTTTGAACCAGATCCAAGCATCGGCTGCCGGTAATGAACCCGTCCAAACTAGGCTCACGTTTAACGTTCCAAAATAATTCGAGAAATTATGAGATTTTTAGGCTCGTATCTGAACCGAGTAAGCAAATTTGCTCTTCATCAATGGATCGGCGTCCTCATCATCATTCAAGTGTTTTCCAAAGGAAACATCTCCCAGGATTCATATCTAAATCACGGTACTCATTTTCCGCACACTCTTCCTGTCCTTGTTTTTTCTATTCCATATTCCTTTACCAGAGCCTTCATCTGATAAGCCAAACAATGAGAGCCGGAACAAGAGCAATATACTGGTCTGATCCATGAATGACTTGAACAGGAGGATTTTGAGAGAACTAACATCTATTTTAGTTCTTCATTTGTCAAAATTGATTTCAGTTTGCAAAACCCATTTTTCTCGTCATCGCTCTATCCTTTCTTTTATCTGGATGAATCATCTATTTATCCGAGAGTCATAACTCTTGAAAATATTCAATCAAAGGTTATGGATAGAGTGATAACTGGATTTCATCTTCACTCATCCAAAATACTCTCGGGCTTTCAAAAGTTCTTTGATTATTCCTTTATTCCTTAGATGCTGTTACTACTTTCTTGCTCCAGTATTTTGCTGACGCTTGTTGAGAAACTGAGAGTGCGTTTGGTATGAGTGCATTTTAATTATTTTTTCTTGTTTAGCAACAAATAAATTTTAGCAGGAAAGGAAAAAAAATTTTAAAATTTTTCTCCCCTCTCCTCCTCAACCTCCCCTCTAAAATTGGGAGGATTTGGAGAAAAAGGATAATATTTTGTCATGTTGTGACTATTATGTCCATATTTATTTTTAATATCTCTATACTATCCTAAATTATATTTTTCTTGTTTTCAGATGCTGCTCTCTTTTTTGCATGTAAATGTAAAATTTGAAAAGATAAAATGAACAATTCAATGAATAAAGTTTTGAGGATTTAAATTTTGACATATATAATTTTATATGTCAAAATTTACATCCTCAAAGCTTTGTAGCCATAAAGATAAAAATAGATGAAAACGAAGTCCCATGTCTAATGAGTTTATTTGTTTGACTAAATATTTCATTCAAAGATAGGATACAGTACAAATTATGGCTAAATATTACTTCAGTCTTCTTTTCAATAATACTTCACGCTCTAGAATATATTGGAATTTTGGTATAAGTATTCTTCAATATATTAAATGTTATTTACAATTCTATTTTATTAAACATTCTATAAAATTTGAAAAAAATAATCTTAAATAAAATAAGGGCAAAATTATCTATGTCAAAATATTTTTTCCTTCCCTCCCCTCATGAACCAAATAAAGTAATATTAAAAATCCTCTCCTCCCTTCTATTTTTATAAATTTAAATAAGATAATATTAAAATCCTTTCACTCTCCTCCTCTTTCCTTCCCTTCATTAAAATCCCTCCCCTTCTTTTCCTCTTATTGAGCCGAGCCAAATAGACTTTTACTGAAGGGGGATTTTTTTTTCTCTTTATATATATATATATATATATATATATAATGGCTTCTGAGATGCTTTTTTGGTTTTTCGCCGTTCTTTATCTTGGTGCTGCACAGGAAGATGGACCGACGTTATTTCAGTAAGAGCCGCCCGGCGTCCAGCCTCGGAGATGCCAGAGGGTGTTTTTAACCTTTTTTAGTAGGGGATATTCTTGTACTTTCACATTATAAGCTGCACTTGAATACCAGCTGGCAAAAGCCTGAGAAAAGAAACGGATGTTAACTCTCAACTCTCGTTAACCGAAATGTCATTTTTCTCCTATTTCTATTTCTAAAGTTTATGGATATTTTTGTACTTCTAAAAAAATTATCGTGGTGAGTGTACTTTTAATATAAGTTTATAGATATTTTTGTATATTTACCCGATCTTTTTTTATAAGGATAAACATGAAAAATTTTATCAATTTAATAGACTCCTAGTATGCGAGAATGGAGTACAAATGAGTGGTATGAATACTTGTTTAATGTTTTGTTTAACAATCTATAATATGGAAAATGCTGCTCAGGCTTGAAGTATTTGCGGCTTTGAGGCTAAAAAGCATGAGATGTACGACTTTTATGCTTGTTGATTAACTGCCCCCAGTGACCCTCTCTTGTTGGAACCCTGCGAAACATTTTCCTATTAGTACCTTCCACTTTCCCACAATCCTGGAGGAAGAAGGGCGTGAAACTGATAACCAGATCGGGCCGGTTGTGTTGGCCCAAAAACGAGCGGCCCAGTTACTTGCTTGGTCCGGTCAAGCCTCCATCCCAATGCGAAAACAACCCGCTGCGACTCGGGAGTGACTCGGTCGTAACCCAGATAAGACGAGTTACCAATTCAATTTTTTAAGCTCCCAGGTGTTGGAAATGCCAGGTATTTAAAACAAAAAAGATACCATCAGAAAAATAAAAAAGAAGAGTTAAATGAATGGAGAGAGACGAAAATGAACTAAGAAAAAGGAAAAACCAGTCAAACTCTTAGCCTAATCATCGATCTTGAGCCATTGTTTTGTTCGTGGTGAACACCAGAGCCCCTCCCTAATTTCTTCCACTTTCTCAATCCAACCAGATCTGCAAGAGAGCCCGAGATTTGTAGATTTCAAAGCCTGGAATTGAAAGTAATGTACTAAGAAGTTAATGTATCATATATAGCCCTTCATTTGAAATGGATGGTTATAATTTATTTACTTTTAATTAAAAGAAGATGATTCAATGGTTATATGTCACGTCGTCTTATCTTACAGTTTTCGACAGAAGCTCATTTTCACCCTTCCACGTTTTCTTTTTTCAGGTCCTAAGCCATTTTAAAATTTAAAACTCATTATTATTATTATTGTTGTTATTATTATATACTCCATTAGTGCCAACTGCAGGGTATGGACTATGGAGGATTTTTTTCCTAATATAAAATTATGTTATGTTTTTTTTTCCAACAAAATTATTAATTATGGAAATTATATAGTTGTCTACTTATTTTTTTTTTTTGGTTGGAAATGCTTATTTACATTTCTTTTATAATTATATTTTATATCTTAATGCTTTCAGTTTTATTCTTATCATTTTAAAAGAATATTTTAATCATGACTTGTCTAACCCCAAGTTGACTCCAATTTAAGTCACTGACTATTGAAACACTATCTCGACCAGATTACTGATTGGTCTAGTTTTTAATACCTCCAATATAACATAACTCATTTAACTAATGTAAAGTTTGATTTAACTCATTTTAAGTGTTTTTATGCTGTATAAGTATGTGAAAAGAGTTTTGTTTTTCACTACATAAAAATACTTGTTAAAGTGTTTTTTTAGGGTTTTCCAAACAAAGCTTTCAATTTTTTCACAAAACGATGTCGCTCAAATTAAAGCAGAGGAAGGCAGCATATGGGAAGGTTATTAGGGGAGAGAAACTGGATACCATAGCTCTTTCACACCCTCTCACATCACATTAATTTTTGTCATTTTCTTCATCTTTCTTCTTTCCTCAGCCCTAAAGCTTTCGTCATTCCTAAATTCCTGCAAATGTAATAAAATTACTTTTTTTTTTTTTTGGGGTTAAGCTAGGATATCTACCGTAAATAAGAGTAATGGCTAATTTCCTTACACTATGGGCTTCTCAAAAGGTCTTTAGTATTTAATGTGTCATATCATTAAGCTAACATAACCCTATTTTATCTATATTAAAATATTGATTAAACAATCCTTCCACAGTTATAAATTCAAATTTAAATAAACTAAAAGTAGTTAAAAGACGCATTGAAATTAAATTTATTAAATCTCAGTTGATCAAGAACTTCTAAATTAAAGAATACCATCACAATCAAATTCAATTTCAACAACCCACACGAACGTTGACTAGAGGTTTGCACCATTCATACTAGGAAAAAAAATAAATAGCCAATAAAAATGTTAATAATTAAATGTGATCATGCTAACATTATAACCAAAATGCCATTTTGTACCAATAATCATTTCACTATTACATATAGCACCGCAAACTGGGAAATGTAACAAAATGGGAAGGTTAGTGGAGAGAAACGGTATGCCATTTTCACACCCTCTCACATCACAAGCTAATCTTTGCCATTCTCTTTATATTTCTTCTTTCTTCAGCTCTGAGGCTTTCATCTTCTTTTTTCCTTCTTCCATTTTCTCCATAGCTAACAAAAGAGGCAAACTCATATTTGTGCCTTTCGTCTTCTTCTTTCCTTTTTCCATTTTCTCCATTCTGCTGGCTTACAAACTCGCATGAGAAAATGGAAATGGACATTTAATGGCAGCCTTCCTTTCATCTTTCCCCTTTACTTTCCCAGATTCCATTCATATGCATCTTCTTTCCCTTTTGTGTGACTAATATTTACTTCTTTTTGTTTTTACGCATTTAATACTTTTCTTATTCATACGATCTCATGATCCAATACGGAAGTGGCTGCTAAAATAGAGCATCGAATTGATAATTCTTTACTTCTGAGTTTGTATTGAAGATATCGTCACTGTAATGGGCTTTACGTGAAGTTTCTCCATGCATTATGTACATGGCAGATCTTGTTACATACAAGTTTGAGTTTCTGTTGCTTGTTATCAGATGGAGATCTTGAATATGACCACTCACATTTCCCTCAAGAATCTCACTTGAGCTTCAGACAGGGATTTGCTTTTGAATTTTGGGCGGCCTTCCCGGTCTTCCTTAGGCCATTGCTCTTCAGTCGCACTTGTAGACAAACCTTCTATCGGTTTGCAAGAAGAGTAACAGACAGAATCCAGATCACTTAGTGGCCGGCAACGTACCTAACCAATAGATTGGCAATGATACATGCAGTAATCTTGTTTCTTTCTTAATGCCCTAAAAACATATTATCTTAATGCAAAACACACTATCATGTTTCTTGCAGGATCTGTACTTCTTTGGCTTGGTCAACGTAGGATCATCCTTTTTAGTTAATATTTTGTGATGCAGGCTTAGTAACAACTGTATGTTGGATGGATTTGCTATGTGATATATAATATAATGTTACTTTCAACGATCTTCATTACCGGCATTTGATCATACAATTTTTTTTTTTTTGGTTGTTGTAAGCTTGATGGTTTGCATGATCTATGTGTTCAATTATATGTTTCTATTGGATACAAAGAGAAGCCGAATAAACTTGGTAGGTCAAATAGGGGCACACTGTGAAACGAACTAGGTTGCTTGGCTTCTAATAATTTATGTTTACTGTTTTAATTTTGATTCTGTATATACTTGCTAGTTGCTGTTTTATACTAGATTGATAATTACAAGTATGCTTGAGGCAGAAATGAAATTTGTCAAATATTTATGTATGAAAGAAAATTAACCATTAGCCGTTTTATATTGATTTGATCATCTTGAGCCATTGATGAAAAACCATTATGCTAGAAGAAGGAAAATTGAAGCCCATGATGTTTGGAACCAGAAAAAAATGAAAATGAAATTGTGAATATTCATCGAAGCATGCAAAAAAACAGAGTTTTAATAATCTTAATGTGTGCTACAAATTTTCATATGAAGGATTTGAGGATATAAGTAGAAATGGCAAGATGAGCCGCAAGATATACTTTTTCGACCTATGCAAAAGGAAGGACTAGGCCAGTGGGAATAAATAATAAATCACCGGCACAAACTTGTTAGCGGAAGTCCGAATTCAACTTCAAAGTTGTAATAGAGTTGTTAATTATGCTTTAGCTTCCCAAGAATTATATGGTATGGACAAAAACGATATTGGACTTTTTTTATTAGGCCTGTATGAAGGAACTGAAAATCTTTTAAACATGCTTAAGTTTGTTCAGTATATATGCTCTGTTTTTTCATAATAATAACCCTTTGGGCCACACGACATCTAGTGCTTTTTCTGGATCCTATTACTAGGTATCCAAGCAATCAGCTAATCGGATCGAGCTTTGTAGGACCACTTTTAACACTGAAAACTAGTTGGAAAGATACGGAACTTTTAAGTTCTGCTATGGCAGCAAACTTAATATGGATGACTTTTCTGTTGTTTCGCTTAACAATCCATGATCTATAATCTATCAAAATTCTGGAAAATACTGCTCTGAGCCTCTGACCTTGAAGTCTTTTCTGCTTCAAGGCTTAAGTGCACGAGGTATAATATTCTTATACGAATTTTAGACAGTACCCAGTGATTCTTCCTTGCTAGAACTCTTCTCTGAAACTTCTCCCCACCCTGCTGGAGAAAGAAGAGTGAGAACGTGAAGCTTTCATCTCAAAATTAAACAGTACCCTCTCACATTATTACATACTAAATTTTGCCTGTTTTTCTGTAGTGTTTCACATATCCTAATATTTGCCGTTCTCTCTATCTCTCTTATTTCTTCAGCTGTGTTGGCTTTCGCGTTCTTCTTTTCTGCTACGTACCATTCTCTCCATTCTGCTAGCTAACAAAAGAGAGGAAACTCAGATGTATGCCTTCCCTCTTCTTCTTCTTCCTTCCTTCTTCCACTTTCTCCGTTCTGCTAACTAAAGACTCACATGAGGAAATGGAAAAGGAGGTTTGTTAACGGCAACCTTCCTTTCATCTTTCCCTTTACTTTCCCCTTCCGTTTTGTGCATCTGACATTTTTACTTCTTTTTGTTTTTACACATTTGATAATTTTCCTCTCTTTTAATTTGGATTGTACCTTACATTTTTACTTCCATTATAAACAAGTAAACAGGTCTAATTTATAGATGCCTCGAGCATTTTGCTCAAGTAGGAATAGGTTGGGCGTCAAATATTAAAAGCGTACTAACGTTCAGATAAATGGAGAGGTTGTGATTAAGCCTGTGACTAGCCTCACCTACTCGGATATGGATTTCTCTTAATTATTTTAATTTTAGTTTTAACATGTCTTTTAAAGTAATCAAATTATATACATATAATACAAACACAAATCCATGTCTTCTTTAGACACTTTACATTTAAACATGCTTTTCAGGTATATCCAAACATATTCAAAATTTACTGATATTTTTACAAAATATTATCCAAATGCAAATTATATTAATTAATTTTTATCCAATTTCGCTTTGGAAAAGTAAATTAAAATAAATGTCACATTTACTAACTTTAATCTAAAAAATATGTTCTAAATAGAAGTTCATAGACCTACAATGAAGTCTATAATTAAGAATATAAATTGTAACATAATTAAGTAACTATTTCTTCTTCTTTTCTGACATGAAGTAAAAAAGTATTTCAAATATTTTCAAAAACAAGATGGAAAATAGTAATAAGGTTTGAATAAAGTTGTTTTGCAAAATGGTGATCAATAAAATTTTATAATTTCGAAGTTAATTAACTAATATAAAAAATTTTAACCCTTTAGAGGGAAAAGAATATGTGACGCTTCAAGAATTATCTCTGTACAATGCTCCTGGCAAGGTTACTTATTGTAATTCTTTTGATTTAAAAATCCTCTCTTGGTTAAATCCTTGGATCTATGATATGAGTACGTTTACTGGTCACCGTCTCTCGTGTCAATTTTTTTGGCTCACATCGCTTGAGTATGTACCCGGACAGGTTAGCCCATCAATCCACGGTCTAACCTGCATTTTTTTAATAAAAAAAAATTCATTACCCATTATAATTATATTACCTAGTTGTTTGGAAAATGAAATTTAGACTTTAGTTATATTAGGTGTTTTATACTTTTATTTGAACGTTTGTAATATTTTGGATAATTTGTTAGTGTTTTCTACTAAATTATACATTGTTAATGTTAGGGACGGTTAACTAGTTATTTTATTAAGCTTTAGTTTCAAAAATAAGTGCTCTAAATACAATAACAATAATAATTCAAGGCGGACTCAGGTTGGCTGAAAACCAACTCACTTGCAGGCTTACCTTGCAACCCACGCCCACACTACCATTGCTATGTAAATACAGTGATGATGAGGTGAAGGGTGAAGTGGAAGAGGGGAAGGAAGAGATGATGAGGTGGCGTGTCACATAAGCAAACTGATCAAACTAACGGTTAAAATTAACAAAGATAATGATCAAGGCAACATTACTACGTTTTTATTACTTTCGGGATGACATTAAGATCTCAAAAACTTCTGAACACCTATAGCTCCTAACTGTATACTTCTAGGGCAAATTTGCACTTTATCCCTTAAAAAAATAATACATTTGGCACTCTGATTGGAGTAATGAATATAATAAACCTAATTAACATGATCTAATTTTTATCCTTAGATTTTAATTTTATATTTATTCTTTGTTTGGGAACATTCTAATTAAATTCATCTGAAATATTAAATTACAAATTTACAAGGATTAATTAGGAATTTATGAATCTTATAAATTTATCTTAACACCCCGAATGATTACTAGCCTCCTTTCCTGTCTCCTCAATCAAAAATCCCTTTTTCTCGCACATCCTTTTTACTCACTCCGACTCTTGAGCTTGCCTTTAGTGGCTGGCAACGAGTTGGGAATATGGGCTGGCCCGACCCTATAAAGTTGAAATTTTAAAAATACCCCAATTTACGAGGTCCGGCTCTTAAGCTAATAGGCTTAGGGCCAGCCCGCGAGCTTTCAGCCCATTTAAAGAAAAAATGTTATTTTTCATACTTGATACTTCTCACATTTTTTATCCAAAAATAAAAGGAAACCAATAAAATTATTAATAAAAGGCATAATATGAATAAAATTAAATCATAAATACAAAATATCATCATATCTTAATATCTATCAACATCCAAGAACATCTAAAACATCCATCAATATCCAAAAGTTTCATCAACACTACAAATGTACAATAATCAAACACTATCATTAATTTTTTGAAACTTCATCATTACTATAATCAATTGCTCTTCTTTCATAGCAAAAATATTTAGTTTTTCTTCTTTATAGGAATTTTACTTTTAAATTTTGCAATCTAGCTATTATTTTACTTTAGTTTGAGAAGCATTGTTATTTGAAACTCATAAATTTCTAATTCAAACTATAGAATCACAAGTTATATAAATATAAAAATACTCTCTTATCAAATATATATAGTTTAAAAATATCAACACATATAATATAAATCAAATCATTCTTAAAGTCCAAATTAACCCATTTTTTAAAATTTAATTGGACAAATTATTATCTAAAACTAAATAAATCAAACATTTTGTGAAATTTAATTTCAAAATGAAAATAATAACTAAATATTCAAAATATCATTAACAATGTAAAAAATTAATATTAGAATTAAATGAAAAATTATAAAAGTGCCTAAACAAGCCAGCCCTTTTAAGCCCGTTTCCTGTTTGAAAGGGAAAATTCCAAGACTAGCCTGCTTAATTTTCGGGCCTAAAGAGGCTGGCTCGATAGGATCAGCCCGTCTTTCCTGTTCTAGCCGGCATAGCTGAAACCCATCACAGGCAGTTGGGTTAACAACAACTTCTTATGCCTTCTCAGTTTATTGGATTTTTTCTGATTTTTTTTTCTATTTTCATTTTTTTGGTTGCTACAAGAGGTTAAAATTGTTCTTACAGCCTATCCCCAACAAATCAATTTAATTTACTTGTACAAGGGTAAAGGTGACTTTTAAGTGTCTGTTTAGATTAATGGTAGAAAAAGTAGCTTATTTTCAATTTGATTTTTGAAAAAACTAGATGGATTAAAAATTAGATTAGGTAATGTGATTTTTATTTAGATTGGCTTTTGCAAATGAGCCCGTTTATAAAAGTGGAGTTACTTGGATTATTATTAAAAAAGTAAGTTTAGTTATAAAATAATAAAAAAAGACATAAATTTTGTTAAATAATATGTAATTTACTCTCTCTTTTACTATACTATCTAATTATATTTCCCCATACATTTTCTTTTCTTCTTTTTCTCATTTATTATAAGAGTATATTTAAAATCAAAAGTATATTTATAACCTATTTATTACTTTAAACTAATTTTAACTAATTTTTTGTTATTTGCACATTAATTATTTGATAGTTATAATAAGAATCAGAGGGAGAAGTAAATATGTTAAAGGTGGGACTTAGCTCTTTTTCAATTTCTTCTCTTCCCACTTTTCAAAAGCCAAAAACCATAGGCACCATATTTCTACTTAATTGTGACTTTTTATGCAAAAGCCAAATTGTCTTATTGCTAATCCAAACACCACAATTACAACCTAATCATGCTTAAACTCCATAAACAGTTTATAAGTGGCTTTCACTGCTAACCAAAATAGAGCTTCCTCTGGAGAAAAAGAGGTGGTTTGAGAGGGGGAAATGAGAGGTAGTGTGGTCACTTAACAAGATTTAGAAATTCCTAATTATGTAGCACTTATTAGGAATTTTGTTAGTTGTACATAATTACGATTTATTAAAAGTGTAGACCAAAATTTGAATTTTGTGTTTTAACTGTATTTAATTGGGATATTCTCTTTTTTTGGGGTAAAACAATCAACTTTACTTGAACTGAATGTGTTTTATTTTCTTGTTTTAGTCTACATGTTCTTCCTGTTTCATAGATAATAAGATATAAATTATTTTGCTTTTTTAAAGCCTCTTTACCGAATCTAGGCACTTATTAGTTATAATTGTTTGATAATTACTTTTCTTGTGTGGTAGAAAATGTTTAGAACACAGCAGCTTTGAGATGCAAAATAGAACTTGCAGAAATAGCATATTGCCCTTTTAGATCCGACGAGGAGGAAGACTCTATGCACTTGCTAAGGAATTGCGCCAATGCCATTCACAGATGGAAGTTAGTGGTCGATCCACAATTTTGGTTTACTTTCACTACACTACAAGGAGCAGAATGGGTCAAATGGAACTTAACTACAGAGGCATGTTATGCTTACACAAAAAAATCCAATGGTTGACTCTCTTTGGCTGTATGTGTTGGGACATCTAGGTTCCTCATTGTACTAAGCTGTTTGATTTTGGAATAGCTGGTAATGCGATCAATACACATGATAGTCTATTCTGTGCTTGCTGGGATAGAGACTTAATAACCAACTGTAAGTTCTACGATACAACTCACTATGTAAAAGATTGTAACAACCATTTGCAGGATGACTTTATCAAATTGGAAGTGGATAGATCAGTCTTACAAGATAGCAGAAGTGGTTGTGGTGGTAATGCTTGGGCTAGTCAAGGACAGTGGATTAGGGGATTTAGCTATAAGATTATATCTGTTCTGCCTGCTGTTGCAGAGCTTCTTGGCATGATTCATGGGTTGCAACTTTGTTGGAGCAGAGGCTACAAGAAGATTGTGATTTTTACTGATGGTGTAGATGTCATGTCTCTGTTTTGTAGAGGTTGTGATGAGAATTATCCGTTTAAAGACGTAGTTGATGATGCCAGGCTCTTATTCCATAGGGAGTGGATGGTTATTCCAGTTCATACCACTAGAGAACAAATCCTTATTGCTGACCAGCTAGCTAAATTCTCTCATTCTATGAAAAGTACTTTTTGTATCCTGGACCAACCACCTTCTATGAGTAAGGGGGAGGTTGTGAAAGGAGATTTGGGTCTTTGACTTTGGCACCTGTATTGACTTTCAGTATTGATTAAAAAAAACAAGAAAAAAAATGTTAAGAACACCTCTTAGTCACATAGCATGATCTGAACCATCCGTACAAATCCATAATAATACTTATTTTTGTATGTAATTAACATGTTTTCTCACATATTATACAAGATTTGAGAGATGGGGGAATATTATTTAGGGAAAATGACAAAAAAAGGATTGTTGAAATTTGAAATGACAAAATGGGCATGCAAATAACTGAAACGACCAAATGGGCATGAGGTATCAATTTGGAATTTTGTCAATTCGGTAGAAAGACTGAAATGCCCCTAAACCTCTCTGAAGATATGAACTGGAAGAAAACAATAATATACCAAGAGAGAAGAGAGAGCTGAGAAGACGAAGCTGGAGCAAGGGTCGAAATCTGGAAAGAAGGAAAACGTAAGCAATTTTTCCGTCAAAACGCTAGTATCGCCTGATTTCTTGAGTCACTTTGGTGCTGCATGCTTGAATGGGGATGGGTTTGTGAGTGTAGAGGGTTTGGATGAAGAATTTGACTAGGATGAGAGAGTGACACGTCGGAAATGGAAAAATGGTGGCAAATAGTAAGCATGAGGTGGTCAGTGTTGTTAAATTCATTAGTGAAATTGTAAAATTCTATATTTAAGTTGTCAATGAAATAAGTGGGTGTGTGTGTGTTTTTTGGGTGTTTCGAAAGATAATTGAAATTGATTATTGGGGAACTAAAATATTGATTTATGTTTCTCTGTTGCAGATTAGCAAGCTTTGATGACATCTAACATTTGGTCTAATATTGAAGAGTAATTTTTTTGGTGTGAATAGAATAACCTTTGAACCCTTAATTTTTTTGGGAGAATAATTGATAAGTAGGTTATCCTTTTTGTAAATGATGTTAACTGGGTAGGATATGTTTGTAACTTGAATGATAAGGAAACATTAGGTGGTGGTTTAATCTTAATGTTAACTTGTCATTTGAATACAAGTTATGTAACTTCTGTCATAGGCATACTGGTTTTTGGTAAATATTATCACTTCAGTAGTTAATTCTATTATACATGTTGTAAAGTCTGAATGTCAATGTAAACATATTATGATGTTCTTCAGGTGTACTTGTATGCTATTTTGTCAACACATTTTACCATTTGCTTAATTCCTCCAAGGGAGATGGTGGAAGTTGCCAATGGGCATGACCGAAGTGGTTAATTTGATTACAAATGTTGTTATTTACATTACAAATGTTGTTACTATCATTATCAGGGTAGTGAGTGGCGGTGGCATGTCATCTTACAAACATGTGTGTGTGTTCATTGCTTCTGGGGCTATTGATGCTTGAGGTTGTGGGATTCAAGTTTTGGAAATTTAGAAGCTGATATAATGGTGTTCAGAGACTTTTTAATGAATCTGGATTATATATTAGCATGTTCTGAAAGTGGAAATAATTTACAAATTATATATTACTACTAGGTGAAATGTTTTGAAGGTTAAAAGCTGATTCAATACTTGTAAAATATTTGTATATATATGAGTATGTGGGTTATTGCTTGTGAATTGATGCTTGTGAAATTAAAGTATCGAGGCATAAAATCGATTTTTCTTTCTTTTTTCTTTTTTAAAAAAATTGTTGGTTTGAGGATTGAAGAGCTAGACATTAAAAACTGATTTGGACATAATGATTTATGTCTCTAAGTGCTGAATTATGATTGTGCTGTTTGAATCAGATTGTTTTACAGCCTGTGAGCTCAAAGTAGAAGCTGAAAAATCAGTTTCAAGTTACTGAATTATGCATTCATGTGGTGGCTAGTGAATCATGACCTTAATTCAAGACATGACAAAGCATTGAGCTTGTTTTCATCAAATGAAGCCACCACACTGACCAAAAGACAACATCTGTGATAGTAGTAAAGATTATGTAAATTAAACATATAGTATTTGTGAAAATAGTGTCCAGATATTGTCAAAATACTTGACTTATGGTTGTGGGTTGTAAGTTATGATATTTGTTGGCTTAATTTAAATCTTTTTTGGAATAATTTCACTAAACAAGTAATGATAATTACAGCATGCATAATGAAAGTTGTAACTTCTGTCATGGCATTTGCAACTCAATTATTTGTATGCCAAATTACATCTATTTGGACCCAAATTTCACTACACACATAATGGGATTAACAACATTTATAATGAAAGTGACCACTTCCGTATTACCATTTGCAACTCGTTTATTTTAAACCCGAGTAACATGTATTTGGAGCCAATTTCACTACTCCGATAATGATAATGACAACATTTGTAATATGAATTACAATTTTTTTAATGAGAGTTATCATCTCGCTATTACCATTTGCAACTCGTTTATTTCAAACCCAAGTAATATATATTTGGAGCTAATTTCACACTCCCGATAATGATAATGACAACATTTGTAATGTGAATTACAACTTTCGTAATGAGAGTTACAATTTCGCTATTGCCATTTGCAACTGATTAATGTGAAATGAACTTAACATGTATTTGGAGCTAATTTTACTACTCTGATCATGATAATAACAATATTTGTAATGTGAATTACAACTATTGTAATAAGAGTTACTATCTCACTATTGCCATTTGTTAACTCATTTCTTTCAAACCCAAGTAACATCTATTTTCAGCCAATTTTACTACCCCAATAATGATAATAACAACATTTGTAATGTGAATAACAACATTTGTAATCAATTAACCACTCCGGTCATGCCCATTGACAACTTCCACCATTTCCCTTGGAGGAATTAAGCAAATGGTAAAATGTGTTGACAAAATAACATACAAGTACATCTGAAGAACATCATAATATGTTTACATTAACATTCAGACTTTACAATATGTATAATGGAATTGACTAATGAAGTGATAATATTTACCAAAAACCAGTACGCCTATGACAGAAGTTATATAACTTGTATTGAAATGACAAGTTAACATTAAGATTAAACACCACCTAATGTTTCCTTGTCATTTAGATTACAAATATATCCTACCCAGTTAACATCATTTACAAAAAAGGGTAACCTACCTATCAATTATTCTCCCAAAAAAATTAAGGGTTCAAAAGTTATTCTATTCACACACAAAAAATTACTCCTCAATGTTAGATCCAATGTTAGATGTCATCAAAGCTTGCTAACCTGCAATAAAAAAGTATAAATCAATATTTTAGTTCTCTAATAATCAATTTCATTTATCTTTTGAAACACCCAAAAAACACACACACACCCACTTACTTCATTGACAACTTAAATATAAGATTTTACAATTTCACTAATGAATTTAACAACACTGACCATCTCATACTTACTGTTTGCCACCATTTTTCCATTTCCAACGCATCACTCTCTCATCCTGGTCAAATTCTTCATCCAAACCCTTTATACTCACAAACTCATCCTCATTCGAGCATGCAGCAACAAAGCAAGTCAAGAAATCAGGCGATACTAGCGTTTTAACGGAAAAATTGCTTACCTTTTCCCTCTTTCCAGAGTTCGACCCCTGCTCCAGCTTCGGCTTCTCAGCTCTCTCTCTCTTTTGGTATATTATTGTTTTCTTCTAGTTCATATCTTCAGAGAGGTTCAGGGGCATCTTAGTCTTTCTACCGAATTGACAAAATTCTAGATTGATACCTCATGCCCATTTGGTCATTTCAGTTATTTGCATGCCCATTTTGTCATTTCAAATTTCAACAGCCTTTTTTTTGTCATTTTCCCTATTATTTATGTCTTATGAGTCATATGACTTATTTACCTTGTGTATGTATAATTATAGGATTAAGGGTAAAAAATGTCCATAAAAATATACCAAAATTCATCCAACACTATGAACTTTTTTAAGTTCAAATCTACCAATCCGAGTTTAAAAAAGAGATCAATAATTATCACTACCATTAAATCCAGCTAATGTCCTTTTTTGGGTTGTATGACTCATGATTTTTTTTTAATGAAAGAACCAAAATATCCCCAATTAAAACAAAAGAGTTAAGGGTCAAAAATACCCATTAACTTATACTAAAAATTCATCAACCACTATATAATTTTTAATGAAAGTACCAAAATACTCTCAATCTTGAAGACCTATCGCATTAGAATATGTTAGAGATTATTAGTTATAATAAATTTTTATATTCTCAAAATTTATAATTAAAAAAGATTATTAATATGTCTTTATTATGAAATCAACCAACAAAGAAAATAGATTAGAGAAGAAATATAGACAAGAAAAATGAGAGAATGATATTGTATTCTTTCACTTGTCTCACAACACAAATGACATGTCCTGTTTATAAGTATAGTCTTACATATAAGTTATTCTTGTACTTAAATGATAGGTAGTAGACAATAAACTACATGCATGTGTGTGGGGTGAGTTACAAAATTAGGCATAGTGGATAATAATGAAGTAGTGGAAGATTAATGTCTAGTAAAAGTAGCAAGAGTTGATGAAATTGAAGAGGAAGAGGAGATGGACATCTACTCTTGATAACATGCATAACACTTCTCTTTGGATGTTAGTTATACAAGAATATGCCTCATTAAAAAATTTCAACCAGGAAAAACCCTTTGGGACAAAAACTTAGCAAAAGAAAAAGAGAACACATCTACTAATACACTATTCAATGCTGCCTCATTAAAAATCTTACTAAGAAAACCCAGTGGGAAAAAACAATAGGTAAGGAAAAAAGAGTACAGTGTGTATTAACTCCCCTTCTTGGTAACATCAATTGATATCCCTGAATCTATGACATTCAATACAATGAACAAGCTTTTCAAATATCGTAGCTAGAAGTGACTAGCTTGGTGAACAAATCTACTAGATTTTCATTTGAACGGATTTGCTAGAGGTTAATTTCACCATCTTTTTTAAGGTCATGAGTGAAGAAGAATTTTGGTGAAATATGTTTTGTCCTATCTCTTTTGACATACCCTTTTTTTAGTTGCACAATGCATGCAGTATCTTCATATAGAATTGTCAAGATCATTTTGCTGGAAGACAAGCCACAGGTGGTTCATATGTGATGTATTATTGATCTTAAACATACACATTCTCTACTTGCTTCATATATTGCTAGAATTTCTACATAATTAGATGATGTGGTTGATATCGTTTGCTTTATAAATCGCCATGAAATGACTGTACCACATATGTGAACAAATAACGTGTTTGTGATCTACTAATATGTGGATCAAACAAGAATCTAGCATCTACATAATCAACAAAGTCAATCTTTAGTACATTCGAGTAAAATAATCCCATGTTCATAGTAACCCTAAGGTATTGAAGAATGTGTTTAACTCTATCCCAATGTCTTCGTATTGGAGACAAACTATGTCTTGCTAGTAAGTTAATAACAAATGATGTATTAGATCGTATGTTACTGGTAAGATACATAAGTGCACTAATTGCACTAAGATATGGTACTTCTGGACCAAATAGTTCTTTATCACCTTCTCAAGATCTAAAAGGATCTTTGTCTTTCTCCAAAGATCTTCTAACTATCGGAATACATATTGGATGTGATTTATCTATATAAAAACGCTTCAAAACATTTCCTGTATAGGTTTCTTGATACAAAAAACCCCCCATTTCTTAATTATTAAATTTATAATTCAAGATAAAATTTTGTTCTTCCCAAGTCCTTCATTTTGAATTGTTCCTTTAAGCAATTCATAGCTTTTATAAGCTTTTCAGGAGTTTTAATAATATTCATGCCATCAACATAAATAGCAATTATAGTAAACTCATTTCTAGACCTTTTTATAAAAATGCATGGGTAAATTGTATCATTCTTATATCTCCCATCCAAAAGATATTTGTTTAAACGGTTATATCACATACGCCCCGATTGCTTCAATCCATATAAAGATTTATTTAACTTAATTGAATATTGCTCTTGATAATATTCATAACATTCTTAATAAAAAAAATTCTTGATAGCCAATTTTTTTTTAATGAAAACCAACCAATTGTTATAATTATTATATTAATTATCATGGCTGAAAATATTTTAATAACATAAATATTATAAATTAATAACTAAATAGTTTTGTAACTTATCGTGTTTTATATTTTAACATCATTATTACATATCTCGAAGTGTTTTAATTTTAGCGAATTGTTAAATGAAGTTAAAAAAATAAATACTTACATTTTTGTCCTTTTTTTTTAGCTGAATACATTTTTGTCCTTTAATTAGGATTCATATGATATTTTTAAATTTTTATTAATTTTGAAAAAAATTATAATTAAATCTCAAAAAAATTATATGAGGATGCTCTAAAATTTGATTAAAATAAAGAATCTGAATCCATTTTGTAAGAGGGTGAACTTTTCTATTTGGAAGGGACATGAAATGAGAAGGCCATCGAGAGATTGGAGGGAGATGTGATTTTTTTTTTTTGTTTAACTAAGATTATTTTAGTACTTTCATTAAAAATATTATTGGTTTCACGACCAAGAGTGATTTGAAATTTTCTCAAAGAATTCAATACAACCGTAAAAGAAATTTCATGTCAACTATTAAATTTGGTAATATAGACTAGAGGATAAATACAAGTTCATAGGTTGTTGATACAAACAACTTATTTTTAAAAAACATCCATAATATAATATCTGCTAAAAAATGATTGGGGGTATTAATTACTTATCATTGAAGCTTAAACTCTTTTACCCAAGTTATTTTAATTACAAAATTTTTTTTATAACTAATAATTTCTAACACACTTTCATTCAATAGCCCTTCAAGATTTGTGGTATTATGATACTTTCATAAAAATTATATGATATTTGGTGAACTTTTTATATAAGTTTATGGGTATTTTTTTACCCTTAGCTTTTTTTTTTTAATTAGGGGTATTTTGAAAATTTTATTAAAAAAATCATGGGTCCCACAAGCAAAAAAACGGACGTTAGTTAATTTTAACGGTGCTGGCATTATTGAAGTCTTTCTAAACTTGAATTGGTAGCTTTGAACCCAAAAAGATTCATAATACTAAGTAAACTTTTGGTGTATTTTTATGGATATTTTTGACTCTTAACTCATAATTATATATTGATAATACAATTCATTTAGCCGAAAAAATAATTTTTCTGGTGACAATGTGAAAGCCTATAGTAGTTAGAGTCATCGGTCAACTATTTTTACTTTGTCGTTTTAATATCTTAACGTCTATGCAAAAGTCTTGTTGAAACAACATGTCATGCGGGACAACCTTTTCTTTTCTTGATTACAAAAGTCTTCAAGTCAACCTTCAAGTATAGCCCCACAATTTTTGGCCTAGGAAAAAAAGTCCCACGATTACCCCATAAACAAGTTATCAGTAAGCACCCCAAAACTTGTCATTATTGATATAGATTGTCAAAAGGTATCATTATTGACAAAATCTAAAATCAATCATCTCATTATTATTTATTACATACTTGGTAGGATGGAAAGACTATTTCTCAAAAAACTTGTTTCATCTTTCACTAAAATCAATTTCTCTTGATGGTTGATACTAATTAAATAAGTAAGATAAAAATATTAATAACTTTATTATATAAATTAATATAACAAACAAATAATTGTATTATATATACACCGTATATTAAAGATATAATATATGATAAAAATTCAAAATAAACAAATGGATTTATTTGAACACCTCTATTTATGATTATTGACTAAACTAATGTTGAAGGGAATTTTGAGTTTGAATGAGGACAGAATGAAATTTGATCAAGATATAGATTGATTTTGACATTCAATACAAAAACAAATGGCACATACATACAAAGGTTTTTTAGAAAAAAAATTATTTAGGATACATGCATAGAAGGGTGTTTACTTAATTATTCAAATCATTTAAATTTTTGTATAGAACAATTAATTAGATTTTTTTACTAATTATAAATGGTTTTCTCCAAATAAATAAAAAACAAATAAATAATATAATGCAATATAATACATATACATAATTAAATTTTATCTATTCAATGTTATTTAAAAATAAATTATATTAGCAAAAAATTATTTACAATATAAAATTCTAAATTTGTTTCATGTAAAATTAATATTATATTTAAAATAATTTATGAATGAAATAAAATATTATAAAATAAATAACAATATAAATATTTAAAAACTATTTTGTCATATGAATAATTAAATTAAAATTATTATATATTTATTTTTATTTTTAATAATATTATATACATGTATCTAAATATGATTGTTCGGGAAAAAAATAATATATATTTAATTTTGTGTTAAGAAATTGTGAATTTTTTGGAGCTGCAGTGGCAAATACTCAGGTGTGCACGTGAGGTGAGGGTTAACAGTAATTGGAGTAATGGATATAATAAAAGAAAAAATTGTAATGAGGTCCCAAGCATGGAAAACAATTGAAAAACAAGTCTTAGATATTGTCATTTTCACTGTAGGACTTGTCATTATAGGTTGCTCAGGTTATTATTAGGATTTTTTAATAATTATTTCTCTTATATGGGACTTGATTGTAATTCTCCCTATAATAAATCCTCTGCACCTATTTAATATCTAAAAGCTCCCAAAACATTATGAAATTTCATTGAATCCCTTGGGCCAAAGTGAAATTAAATTTTTCTCTTATGTATTATTGTTAATTTCTTGGGAAAATTGCAAATGAAGACCACCAATATATAAAATGACAATCAGGGACCTTGAATTTGAGAAATTGATCACAAGGACTCGGTCCCAATTTGCAATTATGAAATCATGGTCAAATTACCAAAATACCCCTCTTTAATTTTTTTTTTTTAAAGAACACCACTGCCTCTCCGAAATCCGGCCGTCGACGCCGGAGCTCCGGCCGCCGGAATCTGGCCATCGGCGCAGGACTCCGGTTGCTGGAGCTCCGGTGCCGGTGGCTTGTTCCAGCCATTGCCGGCGGCCTTCCTTTGTTTTTTTTTTTTTTAAATAGGGGGGAAGTGAGGATGGGGGGATTTGATCCCCCAACCTAATGCTTCCCAAAATTAGGAATGACCATCAAGCAAACAAATTTTGGCTAACATTATGATACCAAAAAAAATATAAGTTAACTCATTTACTCTTATTCCAGGTGATAACAATACATTTAGAAATAACAAGTTCTGATTGTAAAATAACACATTTGGAATGAAAATTTAACAATATGTTTTTTTATAACAACAAATTTTGTTGCAGGTGATAACAACAATACATTTAAAAATAACAAATTCTGATTATAAAATAACAAGTCTGGGATTAAAATTTAACAACACGTTTTTTTTTTATAAGAACACACTTTGTTTCAGGTGATAACAAATACATTTGGAAATAACGAGTTCTGATTATAAAATAACAAGTCTGGAATTAAAATTTAACAACACGTTTTTTTAGAAAATTATTTATATTATGATTTTGGAAAATAAATTATTTATAACTTATAAAAATATTTTAATATATTATTTTTTCTAAAAAATACTTTTTAATCTATATATCTATACAACTCATTATAAATCAAAGTACTTCTTATCAATTATAAAGCATTTATAATTAAGTATTTTAATCTATAAATCATAGTATAAATTTTTATATTATTTCATTCGTTAAATATTAATATTTATTATTAAGTATTTAAATATTATAGTATAATTTATTATTTCATTCTTTAAATATTAAAAATAGTTTTTATATTTAAAGAATAAAATAGTATTTTTAATTATAAATTAGAGATAAATTTCATTTATAATTTTAAGCAATCAAAAAGTATTTTTAATCTACAATAAATTGTACTATTTATAATTTATAAGAAGTAGTTTGATTTATAATGAGTTGTATAGATATATAGATTAAAATTTTAAAAAAAAAAATTAAAAAATGTGTTTGTCATTTTCCC
Source organism: Neltuma alba (assembly GCF_004799145.2). Lineage (NCBI taxonomy): Eukaryota > Viridiplantae > Streptophyta > Magnoliopsida > Fabales > Fabaceae > Neltuma > Neltuma alba. The sequence goes on along the minus strand of NW_021636749.1, from coordinate 79,959 downwards.
TAAATTTTATTTATAAATTTGAACAATAAAAAAGTATTTTTAATCTATAATAAATTACACTTCAAGTCTGATTATAAATTGGAGATAAAAATTATTTTTTAGCAAATTAAATAGATTAAAAATACTTTTTATAAGTTACAAATAATTTATTTTTCAAAAGTATAAAATAATTAATTGTTATAAAAAAACGTGTTGTTAAATTTTAATTCTAGATTTCTTATTTTATAATCAGAACTTGTTATTTTCAAATGTATTGTTGTTATCACTTGGAATAAATGTGTTTGTTATATAAAAAAAAAAAGGTGTCGTTAAATTTTAATTCTAAACTAGTTATTTTATAATCAGAACTTGTTATTTCCAAATGTATTGTTGTTATCACCTGAAACAAAGTGTGTTGTTATAAAAAATGTGTTGTTAAATTTTAATTCCAGACTTGTTATTTTATAATCAGAACTTGTTATTTCCAAATGTATTGTTATTATCACCTGAAACAAAGTGTGTTGTTATAAAAAAAATGTGTTGTTAAATTTTAATTCCAGACTTGTTATTTTATAATCAGAACTTGTTATTTTCAAATGTATTGTTATTTATCACCTGAAACAAAGTGTGTTGTTATAAAAAAACGTGTTGTTAAATTTTAATCCCAGACTTGTTATTTTATAATCAGAACTTGTTATTTTCAAATTTTTATAGGCAATGCAGAAATGATAGAAAATCTTCATCTCCATAAGTTTTCAATGAAAAGAGTATTAGAGTTATTTCATAAAATTTTAAAATCCCTCTTTCATTCACGTGATCTGATTGAGGTTTTGATAAATTCAATGACCCAAATAAAAATTGGCTTATTTAAACATCTTTTTAAAGGATTTTTTCTTTAATAAATTACCTAATTTTCATTGTAAACTTACTTATATCTCTTGTAAGTCGGTGATGGGTGACTCTTTTTTCAAAAAAAGAAAGTAAGGGTACAAATGCCTTTTCATGTATAAAATTTAATTTCATTTGATCCAAGAGGTATAGTAAAATCACATAATGCTTCGAGAGTTTTTTGGATGTTAATTCGAGAGGCATAGAGGTGTGCAGTGAAATTCTTCCTAATTTTATCCTTAGATTTTACTTAGATATTGCATTTTTTTGTGAACAATCGACCTTGCTTGAATTGAATCTGTTTCTTTTTCTGGTTTTAGTCCGCATGTTCTTTCTATTTCACAAATGATAAGATATAAATGCTTTTGTTTTCTTAAAAAAATCCTTTTTACCGATCCCGGGCACTGATTAATTATAATTATTTGATAATTTCTTTTCTTGTGTGGTAGATAATATGTTTAGAACATTTCTTTTCTTAGTTTTTTTTTTTTTTTGCCAATAGAACATTTCTTAGTTGATCACACGGCGAGATCTAAACCATCTCCACAAATCCAATATTATAATAATAATAATAATACTTTGTTTTGTATGTAATTAAACACGATTTCTTATATATTATACTACAAGATTTGAGAGATGAGGCATATTATTTGTGAGTAATGAATAATATGACTTGTTTACCTCATTATATATACTCCTCCGATCCTTAATATAAGATTTAATTGCTTAAGTTAATTTTGATCCTAAATATAAGATTATTTCTCATATTTATCAATTTTTTTTAAATTATCCCTAATACTCCCTCAATTATAATCAAATAAGTGAGAGAGGGAGGATATTGTTTTAGAAAAAACATGTTATAGTTCTCATAATTAACTAACTTACATAATTTTTTTAATTAATTAAATTAATTAAATAAGTATTATATTAAGAACTGAAAGAGTAATTATATTTGACAGTACAAGTCATTGGGCAAAAAGTTTTGTTGCCACAAATGTAAAATTCTATAGTAAGGACTGGAGGAGTCATATATATATTGATAGTACAAGTCAGTGGGCCCAAAAATTTTTGTTGTCACAAATGTAAAAATTCTATAGTAGTCCAAATAGCACGTTTTGCGTGACAGCTGTTTTCTTTTTTTTTTTAAATTACAAAGTCTGAGGGTAGTTCTGAGATGTCTATGTAAGTCTTCCAAGTCAACCTTCACGCGTATAGCCTCACAAATAACCCCATAAAGGAGCTAGCAGCAAGCACCAATAAATTTGTAAATAGTGATAATAACTTTGAAAGCATTATCCATTTATTTTTGCACACTTTGGCTTTATCTCTCTTTAATGTCCATATGTTTTGGTATGAGGAGAAGGGAAAGGAAGAGAGAAAAATTTTTAATATGATTTAAAAGTTGAAAAAAGTAGGTTAAAAAGCCTTGATTAACTTTTTTTACTCTTTTATTTTACATTTTTAATCAAACTTTATAACCCCACTTTCTCGATTTATAAAATTGAGCTTATTAAAAAAATTTTCCGTTCATTTCAGTCCATTTCCCTCGTACTAAACATAGGAAAAATTATTGAAACGTGTTGTGAACGGCAACTTTGTATGTAGAAAAGTCTGCAAGTCTATAGCCCCCCAGCGAATTCTCCAAATCTTACTACCCATTTTTCACTCCCTCACGCCTCAAGCACATCTCATGGCCAACCCAGCCTCCACGTAGAGTTGTCTTTTTAATTGTTTTTTAAATTCCTAAAACTACTACCTCTGGTACTTAAATAAGAGTTAGATAATTAATTTTTTCAATATTAAAAGATTAGTTAAGTTAGTTATTTATAATAAACTAGTGTTTTTTCCTTAAAATATCCCTACTAATCATATACATTAAGAAGAAAACATTTTATCATGTGCAATCATTATAAGCACTACTTTAAAGGAAAATGAATAGATATGTAAGATAAAATAGATCGTGATCTTATATTTAGAATTAAATTAAATTTTCAACTAATTATTATATTTAGGACTGAAAGTAACAAATTGTTAAGAGTAAATTTGGGTTAAGTGCTGAAATTAAAAAAAAAATTATACAGGTGGCACACTTTAATTGGAGTAATGGATATAAGGAACCAAATTAACTTGATCTAAACTTAGCCTTAGATTTTACTTATATATTCATTTATTTTTCAGAAAATATTAATTATTCAATTAAAATATTAAAATTTAGGTTCAACATATGTTTTTAAAACAATTTCTAATTACTAATTAAGAATTTTTAAATCTTATAAATTTCTTGCCCCCTTCTTAATTCTCTCCTCATCATCAGAAATCCCTCTTTTAGTCTTTCATCAGGTGGAACAATTGAAATTGTTCTTACACCCCTATCCCCCACACGGTAGAGGTGGTTCTAGGGGAAAATAATTGGCTTTTAGAGAAGAAAATTAGCGCAATGTGATCATTTAACAAGATTTAAAATCCTTAATTAGTCCTGTTTGATTAGAATTTGTTAAAAATATAGGTCTCAATTTAGATTTTGTTATTTTAGCTATTCATTGGAACTTTTCCTCCTTTTTTTCTTTTCTGTGAAACAATTGACGTTAGTTGAACTGGATTTGTTTTAATTTATTTTCAAATCTTAGTTTGCATGTTCTTTTTATTTCATAGATGATAAGATAAATATGCTTTTCTTTTCCAAAACGGTTTTACTGATTTTGGGCACTTCTCTTTGATAATTGCTTTTCTTGTGCGGCAGAAGCTGTTGAGAACATTTCTTTGTCACATGGCGTGATCTGAGCTATCCCTTCAAATCCAATTAAACACCTATTTTCGTATGTAGCTAATCACTTTTTCTTGTATATTATACATGATTTGAGAGATAAAGCATATTATTTATGATTTATGAACAATATGACTTATTTACCTTATTATACATATAAATTATTATATATTGACAATACAATTCATTTGGCTCAAAAATAATTTTTTTTGATAACATATGAAAGCCAACATAGTTGTTGAAATAACAAGTTATGTGTGACGACTTTGATTTTTCTTCATTACAAAAGTCTTCCAAGTCAACCTTCAAGCATAGCCTCACAATTAACCCATAAACAAGCTATCAGCAAGCCCACAAAATTTGTAAATGTTGATAATTTTCTTCGAAAGCATTTTCCATTTTCTTGTGTACATTGTGGCTTTATCTCTCTTATAATACTACTACTCTGGTCCTAATTATAAGACCCCGTTTGACTTTTTGTTTGGTCCTAATTATAAGACCCCAATCCATTTTGTCTCTCATATTTATGCATTTTTTTTCAAAATAATCCTTCTAATAATAATAGTTCTAGCCAATACACTTAATTAGCAAGGATATTTTAGGAATGACAACACTTATTTATTACAAATAACTAACTTAACTTACTTCCTTAATCTCCTCAAATAAGTCAACTGGGTCTTATAATTAGGACCAGAGGTAGTATCTACATAAAAGTCTAAAAATTGTTGAAGCGTGTTCTAAACGATGACTTTGTATTTACAAGAGCCGACAAGTCTATGGCCCTACATTCATTTTCATTTTTCACTCTCTCACGCCTCAACCACATCTCTTGAGCATTATATATGTATTGCTAGTTCTCTACTTCTGAACCTATAATTGAAGATACTGTCATTATAATGGCCTTTATCTGGAAGTTTTTCTATGCGTTATTTGCATTGCTGCTTCTGTTACATTCGAGTTTCAGTTTGGCTGAAGGAGCAAAGTGCGTAGAGAATGAGAGAAAAGCTTTACTCTTATCAAACAAGGAATCGTGCAAGACGACTCTGGAATGTTATCAACATGGAGAGATGGAGATCATGAAGACTGCTGCAACTGGAAAGGAGTTTTATTGCAGTAATGAAACAGGTCACATTCAATTCCTTAATCTTCGCAGTTCATTTCCTTTGAGTAGTAAAATTAATATTACTTACTTCATTGAGTGAATTGCATGATATGGAATATTTGGATCTCAGTGGCAATGATTTCTACGCAAGTGAAATCCCAGAGTCCATAGAGTCCTTTACCAAGTTACGATATCTCAATCTCTCTTTTTGTGGTTTTGCTGGCACTATTCCTTATCAATTGGGAAAGCTTTCAAATTTAGTATGTCTTGATTTGAGTACCAATATATTGGTTGGAGATATCCCTTGGACGATTGGAAACCTTTCAAAGCTGCAACATCTCTATCTTGGAGATAATTCTCTTGGTGGAGTGATCCCTTTCCAGCTCGGGAATCTTTCCATGCTGCAAACACTACAACTTGGTGCTAATTTTAATCTCACATTTGATCAGCAGAACAATCATGATGCAAAGTGGCTATCTGAGCTTTCTTCTCGCTATCAAGTCTTGACTTGAGTTTTGTGAGTGACGTTGGCTATTCTCATCTCTGGCTACAATCGATTGGTGAACTGTCAAAACTTAGAGTTTTGCAACTATGTGAATGTGGCATTTCTTATACCCATGTGGCATTTCTTATACCATAATCCTCTTTGACTTCTTATCCTTCAAATTATTCCTCTTCTCTTGTTATCCTTAATCTCTCTGGTAATAACTTGAACTCATCATCACTTCGATGGCCCTTCAATTTGAGCTCCAACCTTCAAGAGCTATATCTAAGATATTGTAATCTTTCAAGTACTGATCTTCATTTATATTTTCCCAATTTTCAGCTTTCTTCCCTCATTGTCCTTGACCTTTCTACAATAACCTGATGCCACTAATGGCACTGAACTTCAGCTCCAATCTGCAGGTGCTTAATTTAATAAATTGTAGCCTTTTATCTGATAATATTATTTTACATCTTTGAATCCCAATCTCACTTCTCTGTCCAGCTTGATTTCTCTTATAATTGTTAACATCATCATCGATATTCCATTGGATTTCTAACTTTACCCTAATCTTCATGAGATTCAACTTTTGGAAACTTGCTAGAGGGTCCTATTCCACAAGGTTTTGGAAACATAATGAACTCTGTGGAAGTTCTTGATCTCTCTCAAAATAAGCTGCATGGTGAAATACCAACATCACTGGGGAATATATGCACTTTGAAGCACTTATATCTTTCATACAATAACTTTAGTGGGGAGCTTTCAAGTTTCATCCAAAACAGTTCTCGGTGCAATAGTCATCCCCTACAGGGGTTGGATTTATCTGACAATCAGATAAAGGGCATGTTAACTGATCTCTCTGTTTTCTCCTTTTTGGAACATCTAGATCTCTCTAACAATCAATTAAAAGGAGAAGTACCTGAAAGCATCAGATTGCTATCTCAATTGAATAGTTTGCAGCTGGATGGGAACAATTTACGAGGTGTGATAACTGAATCTCATTTCAACAAGCTCTCTAATTTGAAGAGTTTATCACTGTCTGGCAATCCATTAGGGCTACAAATTAGCACTAGATGGGTTGCCCCATTTCAGTTGCAAGATTTGGAAATGGCTTCTTGTATGTTGGGTTCTTATCTTCCTAATTGGCTCCATAATCAACATGAGTTAGAGGTATTGGATATTTCTAATTGTGGGCTTTCAGGTTTCATACCTGAATGGTTTTGGCCACTGATAAAAGATGCGGATTACGTGAACATCTCATATAACAATTTTTTGGTGAAATTCCAAATTATCATTGCAGCTCAGTACTAGACAAATAATTTTGACATCAAACAACTTTGAAGGTGCGGTTCCATCAATTTTTCACAAGTATCAGCACTTTATCTTTCAAAAACAAATTCTCAAATTTGGTCCCACTTCTTTGTGATCAAATTGAAGATAATGAAGACATGGGCATTTTAGACATATCAAACAATCATTTAGAGGGGCATCTGCCTGATTGTTGGAGCCATTTGAGCTTATTAGAGTTTGTTGATTTGAGCAATAATAACTTGTCCGGAGTGATGCCGACCTCTATGGGACGACTTACGAATTGGAGGCTTTGATTTAAGAAACAACAGCCTAGTTGGAGAACTTCCTTTTTCTTGACAAATTGCTCCCAGTTATTGCTCTTAGATGTGTCTGAAAATAAGTTGTTAGGGTCAGTACCTTCATGGATTGGAGAAAACCTTGGACAATTGCAAATTCTAAGCTTAAGAATGAATAATTTACATGGCAGAATACCTTTGCATCTTTGTCGCTTAGGCCATCTTCGGCTCTTGGACCTATCTCATAACAATTTGTCCAATGAAATCCCATCATGTCTTCAAAATTTTACTGCTTTGGCACATGATGACCATATCAACTTAGCTGATGCAGGTTATCATTTGTGTATGGTCAATCTGACAAGCAAATTATCAATTTAGATTTTGAATTCTACATAACATTGAGTGGAAGGGTAAAGATGACTTGTTCAAGAAGCCAGAACAATTTCTTAAAAGCATTGATCTATCTAGCAATACTCTCACTGGTGAAATACCTAAAGAAGTTGTATCTTTATTGGGATTGGTTTCATTGAATCTATCTAGAAATAAATTAAGTGGAAAAATTCCTCTTGAGATTGGAAATCTGGGATCATTAGAATTCTTAGATTTGTCAAGAAACAGATTATCAGGTCCAATCCCTCAAAGTCTGGCTCATATTGATCGCCTGAGTGTGTTAGACTTTTCAAACAATCATCTTTCTGGAAATATCCCAAAAGGCACACAATTGCAAAGTTTTAATGCCACAAGTATGAGGGAAATCTTGATCTTTGTGGAGCGCCACTTGACAAAAGTGCCTTGATGATGAAACACCCTCACCTCAAGCATCTAATCATTATGAAGATGATGATGACGACTCATATTTCACCCAAGAATTTTATCTGAGCTTGGGATTGGGATTTGCTTTTGGATTTTGGGCGTTCCTTGGGCCATTGCTCTTCAACCGCACTTGGAGACAAACCTACTATACGTTTATAAGAGGAGTTACAGGTAGAGTCCAGATCTTGATGGCCATTTATGTAGCAAAGTACCTCACGAACAGATAGGTAATCATATAAAGTAATAAAAGTAATAATGTATTTTTTCTTATCGCACTAGTGACATTTTCAAAATATGTGACGCACTATCATGTTTCTTGCAGAATCTGCAACTTCTTTGGTTTGATGTACGAAGGATCATCCTTGGTAGTTAATAATTTGTGATTCGAAGTCAAAACTGTTGGTTGTATGAGTTTGCTATGTTATATGTAATCTAATTTACTTTTAATAATCTTCATTACTAGCATTATATTCAATCGAGCTATTGCTTTTCTATTGCCTTGTAAATCTTTCTGTGTATGCAAACTGGGGCTGATAGCTTGATGATTTGTATGAATGTTTGTTCGGTTATATGATTTCCATTGGATAAATATGGGTACCCTATACAAAACTTGGTAGCTTAGCTTCTAACAATTTAAGTTTCTGTTTAATTTTGATTCTATATATTCTTGCTTGCTGCTATTTTGTACTAAGCTGTTGATTACAAGTATGCTTAAGGCAGCAGACATGAAATTTGTCAAATATTTATATATGAGAAAATAACCATTAGCCGCTTTGTGTTGAATTCACCATCTTGAGCCACTGAAGAAAATCATTATGCTTGAAGACAAAAAGAAAAAAAATGGAAGTCCAGACTTTTGGAAACGAAAACGAAAACGAAAAACGAAATTATGAATATTTATTGTGGCAGTGGGAAAAACAGAGATTTTTTTTTTATATATAATCTTATTATGTGCTAATAATTTTCATGTGAAGGATTTGAGCATATAAGTCGCAATGGCAATAAGAGCAGCAAGATGTACTTTCAAGTTCCAGCATAAACTTGTTAATGATAGTCCGAAATCAACTTCAAAAGTGTAATAAAGTTGTTGATTATACTCTTCCGGTCCTTAATATAGGACCTAATTATTGAGTTGATGTTGGTCCTAAATATAAAACCTATTTCTCATGTTTATTAATTTTTTCTAAATTGTCCTTGTGGATACTTTCTCAACCATAATCAAGTAAAAGAGAGAGATGAAATATTAAGGAAGATGATTATGGCGTTTTAGAAAAAACATATCATATTTCTTATAGTTAACTAACTTCTCTAACTTTCTTAATCTAATCAAATTAATTAAATATGTTTTATATTAAAGACTAGAGGAGTATTATAGTTTCGCAAGAATTATATGGTTTTGAATAAAGCTCGTTGAAGATTTCCCTCCTAAAAGATATTTTGGCAAAGATATACTGTAGGAGACCGTTCTTTCTCTTCTTTTCAACCATACGGGAGCTTATAATAAATTAATGCAATGCTATCTCAGTCTTAAATATAAATCTTATATTTAGGACAAATTAAGCCGTATTAATAAATTAGTTAGTCCTGCATGTTATGCGAGAAGAATATTGTGATATGCAAAAGGAAAACTACCACCGTGTTCCTGTGCTTTAATCTTGTTTTAATCTCCAAATTTTCTTGGTCTTCTGTCCATTTTATTGGTTCCGTCTAGAATGCTAGTATTATTTTGAAAAATACTTAGAATGACATGAGGTAACTTGAAAATGATGTTAATTTTGTTAAAATGGCCTTAACACTGTCAATTCCATCAGTTGATTGGCAAAACAAATGCGAACCTAATAAAAGTTATAAAAATAATAAATAAAAAAAATTGGTCAGATTAAAAAAAGGAAAAAGACACTAAAATACCCTCAAAATTACTAAATGACAAAAGAGGGTATTTGAATTTCAAAATCCCAATTCAGACTCCAGGTACTATTTTGAAATTTTCAAATCTGGTAAAATTACACAAGTGTCCTTTACTTTTTTTTTTTAACTTTTTTTTTTTAAATACTGCCACATCAGCAATTTCGGCTATCGGAGCTCCGACGTCGACGACCTTGCCAGCAACCAACCACTGGAGCTCCGGCGACCGGAGTTCCGGTAACCAGTTGTCGGAGCTCTGATAACTACTCTTTCTTATATATTGACTACTCTTTTTTAGCTATTGATTACATTTATTTTTAAACTCTGATGACACGTTACCGGAACTCCAGTGACTGGTCAGCGGAGTTCCAATGACTACTCTTTCTTATGTATTGACTATTCTTTTTTAGCTATTGACTACATTTATTTTTTAATTCTGATGACAACTCTTGCTAAGCTATTGACTACTCTAGTAATGCAATTTACTACTCTTGTGTAGTCAATAGCTATATAAAAATGTTCATCGGAACTTTGAAAACAAAAGTAGTCAATAGTTAAAATAGAGTAGTCAATAGCTATATGGAAGTAATCACATACAGTAAGGACAATGTTATCATTTTACAAGATTTGAAAATTCCAAAATGATACTTGGGGTCTGAATTGGGATTTTGAAATTTATCTACCCTAATTTGTTATTTAGTAATTTTGAGAATATTTTACTGTCTTTTTTCCTTAAAAAACATGAAAAAGAGCGCACTTCCTTAAAATAGAATAAGCACGAATGTGAGGGCCAGTGAATCAAAAAAGCACCGGGGCATTAGACGTCATCAAAATTAACATGTTTGGGCTAGCTGATAGCGTTTTTGAGTTTTTTTTTTTAAGGCAAAACAGATATGAGAAATTAATTGATTTGAATAAAAATATGATATATATATCCAAATTCCAAATCCAATTCACTTCCGGCCAACATTCCATTTAGAATTTTTTTTTGGGGGGGGGGGGATCCCACTTTGAAATTTATATCCACATAGAATGACATGTAACATAATTTGACAGCTCTCCTATAAAAAGTGATTTCCGATTAGGTCCTTATTAATCGACATCACTTCTGTTTCTAGTGTAACAAAAGATTCCCTTTTTATATGAAAAAGGCCTATATCAATAATTATGATTTTACATATGGACAATTCCTCAATATCTTGTTCATTCAAAATGAATTATATCTTTTTTTTCCTGCACCAGATAATTACTTGAGAAAATGCATTGTATACCAAAGGTGTACAATTGAAACGTGTTCATGTTGAAATATCCGATTGCAAATAAGTGTAATATCCTTCCAAACTCATAAATTCAAATTTAAATAAACTAAATAATCAAAACATTCATTGAAATAAAATTTATTGAATCTCAGTTCAAGCGCTACATTAAAGAATACCATCAGAATCAAATTCAATTTCATGATTCCCCGCGAATGTTGACTAGAGGTTTGCAGCATTCATGCTAACAAAAAAAATAAATAAATGGTTAATAGAAATACTAATAATTAATAGTCAAATAAAATCATGCCAACATTATTCCCAAAATATAATCAGTATCACACATATCATTCCCAAGATATAATCACCATCACATATAACACTGCACATTGGGAAATGCAACAATAAATTGGATCAATCTATACATCATATCAGAATGATACTAAACGGGATTCAAGAATCAGACACGATCAAGCTTTTGATGTCAAAAAATAAGGATGGAATTAGATTCAAACAAGACTTATCAAATTTCCTGTTCTTTGTCGATGTAAGCACGAGCTCTACTTTAAATATAAACTAAATTAGCCTGTAAAGCACAACTCAACCAAAAAAAAAAATTACACCTCAAATTTCTAAGGTGGCAGTAGCAAAAATTAAAAGACAGCCACCACGCCTATGAATGAGACTCGTACATTTGAATTCGAAAATCATAATAAAGGAATAAATCAAAAAATTATTCTCTGAATTGCTGAACCTATATATATGGTACAAAAGCTATGGAAAAGATTAAGCTACCTGCTAACTAGCTCTGAGAAGATCAGGCAAAAATGATAAAGCCCATGAATACAACAGACTCTAAGACTTATTCAATGTAATGGCACTGGGAAGGAATATAACGCGGCTACATTGTTTTAATTTGGATAAAGCTTCTTTCGGCTTACCAAGCAAGAGATCTACATAAATTGCAGTAATTGTGGCTTCTGGACTGTTTGGCAATATGGATAACGCCTGGGCAACTAATTGATGGGCTTGGTCTAACTCGCCCTGCATTACAGATAGTGCTGCAAAATTTGCATAAATTATCCCACGGGCCTCTTCTGGCTTAAGAAAATCCATACGTTGAGAATCGTCAGATGAAGAAATGTTGGCTGGCATAGATCCTGCAGTTCCGTCTTCAAATTCAGCAGTTCTCTCCACCTGCCATTTCTTGCAGTCATCTCGACTGAAAGGCAATTCAATAGCGTATCCCCTAGACATATAAATTGACAAATGCTGGGCAGCTTCCTTTGGTCTATTTAGCAAGCAGGGTGCCTCTGCTGAATAAACATGGCCTAGAAAGAGATAAATTCTAGAGCATTCTGGAAGTTCCAGAAGAGATGTTGCAACTGACTGCCAGGGTAGCAAGGGCTACCTGCTTAATCAATAAATTTTCTCTTCTGCAAATATCTTCATAAGAGGACAGCGAGTTCTGAATGACCTCCTGATTAGCACCTCCCTTTTGCTCTTTCACGTCTCCGTTTGAATTAGCATGACCTAAGCTTAATGCTAATGAAAATGCCTTGAAATCGATTCCGAGTGAATTCTTATTATTTGAATTGTTGGATGACACATCACCTGAATGATTTTCCTCACTTAACGAATTGAAAGGCAAGCCAGACTTTAAATTATCCGTCTTGTTGGAATCCATCAAGTACAGGACATTTAACAGGAACTGCCGGGCCAGAGACAACGATAAATTCAGCTGCACATCATTTTTGAGATGACAATCATCTCTGTCAAGCGAGTCTGCACATCCATTTCTTGGAATCTCATTGTTCAGTACAAGTTGCCTCCATTTTCCCTTCCAACAACATGAACTCCAACTTCCAATCTTGTTGGTAAAATACGGCTTGATTTAATTAGGCCCTTTTCCAAAGCCATCAGACAGCATTCAGCTAGCCGAAGCCACAAGAAAGGCTTATTGTAGAAGACCATACTAGACTTCTGAAAACAGCAAGCAGCAAGTAATGGCTTTCCACAGGCCAAGTACTGCATACCACAATTATATACTATAAGAAGAGCGTTATCCTGAGAGAAGGTTGGCAGCTTTAGCGGTTGGTTCTTCCTAAGGGATGAACAATTAGTCAATGCCTTAGAGAAAAGCAAAGATGATGTCTGGTATTTCCCAAGCTGATAGTAAATGCAACCAAGATTGTTGTGGAAAATGCTCAAAAATGCTGGGTCTGTCCTGTTGTTTGATACCATCAATAGCTTGATTGCTTTGCGGTGGTTATGGCGAGCATATTCAAGCTGAGATTTCAAAAGAAGAGCCATTGAAGAATCTCTTCCACGTGCAATGTCCTTAGCGAGCTTCACTTCACGTTTGGCTAGCTTCAAATTCCTGGTTAGCAGCAAAAATTCAACCTTGTAAAGTTGGAATTTATGCTTCAACTCAACGATAGAAAACCTATCAACCAATGCCCTCGATAGATCATTTGAGGATAAACCAGCTGGGCTGGTTAAATTCTGTCCACGCATATCCAGTATCATGGCTTCATAATCAAGAGCCTCTTCAGAAAAAGCCCTGGACAGATTATTTTTAGGCGCATTAGCGCTCGGCCCCAGATCAGAACTAGATGTATCTGCGGCTGATGGATCACTAGGGATTGATGAAGACTTGGTGATTAGGTTTGCAGATTGTTGTTGTGCTATGTTTCCATTGTCGCCCTGACTGGCATTACTAGCACCAAATGCCCTTCCCAAATAAGACAAAACATCCTAATAAAACAGATTCCCCCATCAGAACTTCGCACTTCTGAAAAGCTAAATAGGGAAAAAAAAATTCTATAAGCCCTCATTCATTTTATGCCCAGAAAAATCTTTTACTAACAAAGTCTTGCTCATATTGATCGCCTAAGTGTATTAGAGTTGTCAAACAATCATCTTTCAGGAAAAATGCCAAAAGGCACACATATGAGGGGAATCTTGATCTCTGTGGAGCACCACTGGACAAAAAGTGCCTTGATGATGAAATACCTACACCTCAAGCATTTGATCATTATGAAGATGATGATGACTCACATTTCACTCAAGAATTTTACTTGAGCTTGAGATTTGGATTTGCTTTTGGATTTTGGGCCTTCCTTGGGCCATTACTCTTTAATCGCACTCGGAGGCAAACCTACAACACATTTGTAAGAAAAATTACAGACAGAGCCCAGACCAAGATGGCCATTTATGTGGCAAGATGCGTCACCAATATATAGATAGGTAATCATATAAAGTAATTATGTTTCTTTCTTAACACATTAAAAATATTTTCTGAACGCTTAACGCACTGTCGTGTTTCTTGCAGGATTTGTAACTATTTTGGCTTATTGTACGTAGGATCATCCTTGATAGTTAATAATTTGTGATCCAAGTAAAAACCGTGTGTTGGAAGAATTTGCTGTGTTATATGTAATATAATGTTACTTTCAATAATCTTCATTGCTAGCATTCAATCGAACTGTTTTAAGTTTTTTATGTTCTATACAAAGTAGGGATTGCTGATAGCTTGATGATTTGTATGACTTGTGTGTTCATTTATATGATTTCTGTTGGACATAAAGAGAAACCGAATACACTTTGGTATGTTAAAATACAGGCATACTGCGAGTTTGAAGGCACATAGTTCGCATAACAAAGGCATATAAAGAAGAAAGCAAGCCAACGTTGGGAAGCACACGGCCACGCACTGGGCACAGAGCGAACTATTCTTTTGCCTTTTACTAAAGAATACTGTGTGCTTGTTGCTTCAAGTGGCACACACCTCTTTTGGGAGGGTTCCGCACCTCTCTTGGTGGGTTGCCACATTTGAGTCATACAATAGGTATTTTATTACATAATAACTGGCATAATAATTTACAACTTTGTTTTGTTTCTAAAGAAAAAAACACAAAATAATTTTTGTGTCAGGGTTATGTTTGTGGCGTTGGAGGTTGAATAATTTAGTCTTTGCGGGTCTCACTTTTAGTAATTGATGCTTAGTCTTTAAAGATTTTTTGAAAGATATACTATTGGAAACATTCCCCCCCCCTCTTCATGCCCAATACTGTAGAAAAAATGTAAGCTAGGGGAGCTTATAATAAATTAGTGCAACATTGTCTTTGCTTCTTAATATAAAAGCTAGTTATATTGACAAAAAAAAAAAAAGAGTTAGCTAGAAAGTTAAATTTGATTTTAAATATAATACCTCAATTCATTTTATTTTTTTTTAAAAAATAATATTCCTATTAATTGTAAGGGATTTTTACCAAAAACAAAAAGTAGTCCGAATACACAATATAAAAAACCAAAGTTTAAGAAAACCAACACATATTTGTTGCAAATAATCAGTTCAACTAATTTTTTCAATATTTTAAAATTTAGTTAACTTTTATATTAAGGATCAGAAGTAGTAATAAATTAGAAGTCCCATATGTTGTGTGAAAAGAATATTGTGAAATACAAAATGAAAACTACCGCTCGGTGTTTGTGCCTGTGCTTTAGTCTTGTTTTTAATCTTCTTCATGGTTTTCTATCTCTAAATCAAAAAACTTATTCTCCGAATGGCTGAACTTATATATATGCATATGGCACAAAAGATGTGGAAAAGATTAAGCTACCTGCTGCAACTTAAAAATTTTAACTCTGTTGAATACAATAAAAGAAACATGAGACAAAATGCATAACATATTTTTTTCAATATTTTTTTAGATGAAGATATAAAAGTATCTATGAACTTATATTAAAAGTGAATCTACCGTCATAACACTACAACTTTTTTTGAATGTATAAAAGTATTTATAAACTTTAAAAATAGGAGCAAAAATAACACTTCGGTCAGTCCCTTGGATGCTATTACTACTCTCTTGCTCCCCCATTTTGCTGACGCTTGCTTGAGAAACTTACAGGAAATGGGGCGAAATTTCTTTTTTCTTTATATATATAATGGGCCGGGATGGCCTTTTTTTGTTTTTTTAGCCGTTCTTTATCTTGGAGCTGCACAGGAAGATGGACCGACGTTATTTCAGTAAGAGCCGCCCGGCGGCCAGCCTATGAGATGCCAGAAGGTGTTTTTTTAGTAGGGGATATCCTCGTACTTTCAGATTATAAGTTACACCTGAACACCACCTGGCAAAAGCCGGAGAAAAGTAACCGATGTTGACTCTTGTTAACCAAAATGTCATTTTTCTCCTATTTCTATTTCTAAAGTTTACGAGTGTTTTTATACTTCCAAGAAAAATTATCGTGGTTAATGTACTTTTGATATAAGTTTATAGATATTTTGTACATTCACCCAATCCTTTTTTATAAGGATAAATATGAAAAATTTTATCAATTTAATATATTCCTAATATACGAGAATGGAGGACAAATGAGTGGTATGAGTACTCTTAATGTTTCGTTTAACAATCTATAATCTATAATATGGAAAATGCTGCTTCAGGTATGAAGTATTTGCTGCTTTAAGGCTAAAAAACATGAGATGTACGACTTTACGCTTGTTGATTAGCTGCCCCCAGTGACCCTCTCTTCTTGGAACTCTGCGAAACATTTTCCCACAATCCTAGAGGAAGAAGAGCGTGAAACTGATAATCAGACCGGACCGGCTGGGTTGGCCCAAAAACCAGCTGCTCAGTTACTTGCTTGGTCCGGTCAAGCTTCTACCCCAACGCAAAAACAACCCGTTGCGAGTTGGGGGTGACTCGGTCGGAACCCAGATAAGGCAAGTTACCAAGTCAATTTTTTGAGATCCCAGATGATGGAAATGTCAGGTTTTGGGGGGGAAAAAAAGATACCGTTAGAAAAATGAAGAAGAAGAGTTGAATAAATGGAGAGAGTCGAAGAAGAACGAAGAAGGAAAAAAAAGAGAGAGAGAAAAAACCAGTCAAACTCTTAGCCTCATCATCTGTCTTGATCCTTTTTTTTTTTTGGCGCTTGGTGTACACCAGAGCCCCTCCCCAATTTCTTCCACTTTCTAAATCCAACCAGATCTGCAAGAGACCGCAAGATCTGTAGATTCCGTAGCTTGAAATTGAAAGGGGTGTACTTAGAAAAGAACTTTTTTTTTTTAACCAGCAGAAAAGAAGTTATTGTATCATAGCCCTTCATATGAAATGGATGATTATAATTTTTTTTTTTTTTGGTTATCAGAGATGGTTATAATTTATTTACTTTTAATTAAAAGAAGATGATTCAATGGTTATATGTCACGTTTTCCCATCTCACACTTTTCAACTGAAGCCCATTTTCACCCTTCCACGTTTTGCTTTTTCAGGTCCCAAGACATGTTAAAATTGAAATTATTATTATTATTATTATTATTATTATTATTATTATTATTATTATATACTCAATTAGCGCCAAGTGCAGGGTGTGGACTATGGAGGATTTTTTTCCCTAATATAAAATTATTAGTTATGTTTTTTTTGCCAACAAAATTATTAATTATGTAAATTAATGGGTTGTTCACTTTTTTTATTGGAAATGCTTATTTACATTTCTTTTATAATTATATTTTATATTTTAATGCTTTCAATTTTATTCTTATTATTTTAAAAGAATATTTTAATCATGACCGGTCTAACCCTAAGTTGACTCCGATCTGAATCATTAACCGTTGAACTATTACCTCGACTAGTTTATTGATGGTCTGATTTTTAGTATCTCCAATATGACACAAGTCATTTAACTAATGAAAAGTTTGATTTAACTCAATTTAAGTGACTTTATGCCGTGTAAGTATGTAAAAAAAAAGTTTTTTTTTACTACATAAAAGTACCTGTTAAAGTGTTTTTTTTTTTAAGGGTTTTCCAAAGCTTTCAACTTCATCACAAAACAATGTCCCTCATGATGGGAAGGTTATTAGGGGAGAGAAACTGGATGCCATAGCTTTTTCACACCCTCTCACATCACATACATGCTGATTTTTGCCAGTCATCTTGCTTCTTTCTCAGCTCTGAGGCTTTTGACATCTCCCAAATTCCTGCAAATGTAATGGAACTACTTTTTTTTTTTTTGGGTTAAGCTCATGATATCTACTCCTAGTAATAGTAGTGACTAATTCCCCCCGTACCATAAGTTTCTTAAAAGGGTTTTAGTGTTTACTGTGTCATATCATTAAGTTAACATACTTCTATTTTATCTATATTAAAATATTGATTAAAAAATCCTTCCACAGTTACAAATTCAAATTTAAATAAACTAAAAATAGTCAAACCACACATTCAAATTAAATTTATTGAATCTCAGTTCACTTCTACATTAAAGAATATCATCACAATCAAATTCAATTTCAACACGCCCTCGCGAACGTTGATCGGAGGTTTGCACCATTCATACTAGCAAAAAAATAAATAGCCAACAAAAATATTAATAATTAAATGTGATCATGCTAATTGCTAACATTATACCCAAAATGCCATTTTGTACCAATAATCATTTCACTATCGCATATAACACTGCAAACTGGGAAATGTGACAAAATGGGGAGGTTGGTGCAGAGAAACGGTATGCCATTTTCACACCCTCTAACATCACAAGCTAATCTTTGCCATTATCTTTATATTTCTTCTTTCTTCAGCTTTGAGGCTTTCGTCTTCTTTTTTTCTTCTTCCATTTTCTCCATTGTTAACAAAAGAGGGCAAAGTCACATGTGTGCCTTTCGTCTTCTTCTTTCCCTCTTCCATTTTCTCCATTCTGCTGGCTTACAAACTCACGCGAGAAAATGGAAATGGAAGCTTAATGGTAGCTTCCTTTGATCTTTCCCCTTTACTTCGCCAGATGCCATTCACATGCATCTTCTTTCCCTTTTGTGCGACTACTATTTACTTCTTGTTTTTACACATTTAATACTTTTCCTATTAATACGGTATCATGATCCAATACAGAAGTGGCTGCTAAAACAGAGCATCGTATTGATAATTCTTTAATTCTGAGCTTGTATTGAAGATATTGTCACTATAACGGGCTTTGTGTGGAAGTTTTTCCATGCATTATGTCCATGGCAGACCTTGTTACATGCAAGTTTAAGTTTGTGTGGCGTATTATCAGATGGAGATCTTGAAGATGATGACTCACATTTCCCCCAGGAATCTCACTTGAGCTTCAGACAGGGATTTGCTTTTGGATTTTGGGCAGCCTTCCCGGTCTTCCTTGGATCATTGCTCTTCAGTCGCACCTGGAGGCAAACCTTCTCTAGGCTTGTAAGAAGAGTTACAGACAGAATAATCTCTTAGAGGTACCTAACCAATAGATTGGTAATGATATATGAAGTCATCTTGTTTCTTTCTTGATGCCCTAAAAATATACTACCTGGTTCTTAATATAAAACCTTATTTAACTTTTATTTTAGTCCTTAATATGAGACCACAATCTATTTTCTCTCTCATATTTATTTATTTTTTTTAAGGTAGTCCTTCTAATAATAGTAGTTTTAGCCAATACACTAGACTAGCAAGGATATTTTAGGAAAAATAATACTCTTCCGATTCTTAATATAAGACTTATTTAACTAATTTGATTAGATTAAAAAAGTTAGATAAGTTAGTTAATTATAAGAAATATGACATGTTTTTCCTAAAACACCATAATCATTTTCCTTAATATCCTCTCTCCTTCTTCTATTTGATTATGGTTAAGGGAGTATCTATTAGGGTAATTTAGAAAAAATTGATAAATATAAGCAATAGGTATTATATTTAGGACTAAAATCAACTCAACAATTATGTCTTATATTAAGAACCGGAGGAGTATTTATTTATTACAAATAACTAATTTAACTTAATTTTTTAATCTACTCAAATTAGTCAGTTAGTTCTTATATTAAGAACCGGAGATAATATTATCTTAATGCACAACACACTATCATGTTTCTTGCAGGATCTGTAACTTCTTTGGCTCGGTCTACGTAGGATCATCCTTTTTAGTTAATATTTTTTGATCCAGGCTAAGTAATAACTGTTTGTTGGATGGATTTGCCATGTGACATATAATATAATGTTACTTTCAACGATCTTCATTACTGGCATTGAATCATGCAATTTAAGTTTTTTTGTTGTAAGCTTGATGATTTGTATGATCTATCTGTTCAATTATATGTTTCCATTGGATACAAAGAGGAACCGAATAAACTTGGTAGGTCAAATAGGGGCATACTATGAAACGAACTAGGTTGCTCGGCTTCGAATAATTTATATTTACTGTTTTAATTTTGATTCTGTATATACTTACTAGTTACTGTTTTACATTAGATTGATAATTACAAGTATGCTTGAGGCAGAAATGAAATTTGTCAAATATTTATGTATGAGAGAAAATTAACCATTAGCCGTTTTATATTGATTTGATCATCTTGAGCCATTGATGAAAAATCATCGTGCTGGAAGAAGGAAAATTGAGGCCCATGATGTTTGGAACGAGAAAAAAATGAAAATAGAATTGTGAATATTCATTGAAACATGCGAAAAACAGAGTTTTTATAATCTTAATGTGTGCTACAAATTTTCACATGAAGGATTTGAGCATATAAGTAGAAATGGCAAGAGCAGCAAGATATACTTTTTCAACCTATACAAAAGAAAGGACTAGGGCAGCAGGAATAAATAATTAATCACCAGCACAAACTTGTTAATGGAAGTCCGAATTCAACTTCAAAATTCTAATGAAGTTGTTAATTATACTTCAGTTTCCAAAGAATTATATGGTATGGACAAAAACGATATTGGACATTTTTTTATTAGGCCTGTATGAAGGAACTTAGAATCTTTTTTTTTTTAAACTAAAGCATAGATATCCTCCTATTGGAGGCAATTCTATTCGAGACACTGTCAGATACTAAATGTGGTTACCTCTCCCAATGAGAATTCGAACATTAATTTGTCACATTATGAGGAACTAGCCTCTTGTGTTAAACCCAATTTAGTATATATGCTCTCTCTTTTTTTTTTTTCCCTAATAAGAACCCTTTGGGCCACACAATATCTAGACGGTACCCAGTGACTCTTCCTTGCTAGAACTCTTCTCTGAAGCCTCTCCCCACGCTGCTGGAGAAAGAAGAATAAGAACTTGAAGCTTTCATCTCAAAATTAAACAATACCCTCTCACATTATTACATACTAAATTTTGCTTGTTTTTCTATAGTGCTTCACATATACTCCTCCAATCCTAAATATAAGACCCTTATACTAGTGTGTATAAGGGTCTTAACGGAGGAGTACTAATATTTGCTGGTTCTCTCTATCTTTCTTTTTTCTTCAGCTGTGTGGCTTTCGCGTTCTTCTTTTCTGCTACGCGCCATTTTCTCCATTCTGTTAGCTAACAAAAGAGAGGAAACTCACATGTATGCCTTCCCTCTTCTTCTTCTTCTTTCCTTCTTCCATTTTCTCCGTTCTGCTAACTAACAGACTCTCATGAGAAATGGAAAAGGAGGTTTGCTAATGGCAACCTTCCTTTCATCTTTCCATTTATTTTCCCCTTCCATTTTGTGCGTCTGACATTTTTACTTCTTTTTGCTTTTCAACAATTAGTAATTTTCCTCTCTTTTAATTTGGATTGTATCTCACATTTTTACTTCCATTGTAAACAAGGAAACAAGTCTAATATATAGATGCCTAGAACATTTTGCTCAAGTAGGAATAGGTTGGGCGTCAAATATTAAAAGGGTACTAATGTTCAGATAAATGAAGAGGTTGTAATTAAGCCTGTGACTAGCCTGACCTACTTGGATATGGATTTTTCTTAATTATTTTAATTTTAATTTTAACATTTCTTTTAAAGTAATCAAATTATATACGTATAATACACGCACAAATTCCATGTCTTTTTTAAACATTTTACATTTAAACATGCTTTTCAGCTGCATCCAAACAAGTTCAAAATTTACTGACATTTTTACAAAATATTATCCAAATACAAATTATATTATACTAATTGATTTTTATCCAATTTTGCTTAGGAAAATTAAATTAAAATAAAAGTCATTTTCACTAACTTTAATGTAAAAAATATGTTCTGAATGGAGACTTTTTATTTACAAGTGTCTATAATTAAGTTCATAGACGTGCAATGAAGTTTATAATTAAGAATACAAATTGTAACATAAATAAGTAACTATTTTTTTTTTAGCTGAAATAAAAAAATATTTCAAATATTTTCAAAAACAAGGTGGAAAAATAGTAATAAAGTTTGAATAAAGTTATTTTGCAAAATGGTGATCAATAAAATTTTATAATTTTGCAGTTAATTAACTAATATAAAAAAATTTAACCCTTTAGAGGGAAAAGAATATGTAAGAATTATCTATGTATAATGCTCCGGCCAAGGTCACTCATTGTAATTCTGTTGATTTAAAAATCTCCTCTTGATTTAAAAATCTCCTCTTGATTAAATCCTTGGATCTCTGAGTACACTTACTGGTCACCATCTCTTGTGTCAATCTTTTTTAAAAGACAAAAGGGGTGCAATACAGGTTGGTCTCCGGGCCCAACCTGCTGTCCTGCGAAAAAATGAAGAGTTTGGGTTGACTACAAACCAACCCCATTGGAAGTGGGCCTTTTGGCTCACATTGCTTGAGTATGAACCCATAATAGGTTAGCCCATCAATCCACGGTCTAACCAGGATATTGTTTAAAAAGAAAAAAAGAAATTCATTACTTGTTATAATTATATTACTCAGTTGTTTGGAAAATCAAATTTAGAACTTTTTTTTTATAAACAAATCAAATTTAGACTTTAGTTATATTAGATGTTTTATACTTTTATTTGAACGTTTGTATTATTTTGAATAATTTGTTAGTGTTTTCTACTAAATTATACATTGTTAATGTTAGGGACGGCTACTTAGTTAATTTATTAAGCTTTAGTTTAAAAAATAAGTGCTCTAAATACAATAACAATAATAATCCAAGGCGGACTGAGGTTGGCTGAAGACCAACTCACTTGCAGGCTTACCTTGCAACCCACGCCTACACTACCATTGCTATGTAAATACACAAGCCAACCTTTTTATCTTTTTCACACCCTCTCACATCACATGCTAATTTTTGCCATTCTCTTCATATTTCTTCTTTCTTCAGCTCTATGGCTTTCGTCTTCTTTCCTTCTTCCATTTTCTCCATGCCTAACAAAAGAAAGGGAGCAAACTCACACGTGTGCCTTTCGTCTTCTTCTTTCCTTCTTCCATTTTCCCCATTCTGCTAGCTCACAAACTCACATAAGAGAATGGAAATGGAGGTTCAGTGGCAGCCTTCCTTTCATCTTTCCCCTTTACTTTCCCAGATTCCACTCTCATGCATCTTCTTTCCCTTTTGTGCGACTAATAATTCTTTTTGTTTTTACATGTTTAATACTTTTCCGGTAAGCATCAGCGTCACGCTACATTTACCGTAAAAAATTGATGGAGGAAGACAACCCTATAAATGGGTCTCATAGTCATAATCCACCACGAAAGCGGCTGCTAAAACATAGCATCGTATTGATAATTCTTCATGTGAGATTTTTTCCATTACATACAAGTTATCAGATGGAGATCATGAAGATTGTTGCAACTGGAAAGGAGTTCATTGCAGTAATGAAGCAGGTCACATTCAATTGCTTAATCTTCACGGTTTGTATATCTTCATCATAGTGCCAATGCATTGCTTATTGAAGATATCCTTGGATAATTGGAATCTGCTCCTGCATTTAGGAGTTGTAATTGCTAAATCTCATTTGAAAACACTCCCAAATTTGAGTGTTGTTAATTATGGAGACAATTAGGAAAAAAGGGACCCACCATACAAGAAGCCATGTTAAAATATTGCAAGCGAAATGGGGCAATCCATCTAGTGCTGGTTTGCAGGGTTAATGAATTGGCAGACTGATAAAGTCCTCAAGTTGGAGAGTTTTCTGAAATGAGATTTAGCTATTACACCTCCTAAATTATTCCCCATGCAAGAGCAGATCCCGATTGTCCAAGGGATATTTCCAACCAAACTATTGGCACTCAGATCAAGATATACTAAATTGGAAGCTCAATAATGAGTTCAAATTCTACTCGAGCTTGGGAAATATGGGGATTTGCTGTCAGATTTTGGCCCTTCCTTTAGCGATTGCTCTTTAATCGTTCTTTGGAGACAAACCTACTATAGGTTTTCAAGAAGAGTTACAAAGTCCAGATCTTGGAGGCCATTTAGGTGGCAAGCTAGGTACGTCACCAGTAAAAAGGTAATCATATAAAGCAATCAGCAAGTTTCTTTCTTAATGCACTAAAAATATTTTCTAAATGCCTAACGCAATATCATGCTTCTTTCATCAAGATAAGTGACTTCTTTGGCTTGGTGTATGTAGGATCATCCTCGATAGTTAATATAATTTGTGATCCAAGTGAGAACCGTTTGTTGGATGAATTCGCTATGTTATATATAATATTCTTTCCATAATCTTCATTACTAGCATTTAATAGAATTATTTAAGTTTTTCGGTTGTATACAAATTGGGGATAGCCGTTGGCTTGATGATTTGTATGATCTATCCGTTTAGTTACATCCTTTCTATAAGATACAAAGAGAAACTGAATTCTTCGTGAAATATCCTTCCTTTAACCCCTCAGAATACGTGTTTGGAAGCACTACATTTTAAGCGATTTGCGAGCCAAGCCTGTAGATTGAAAATTTACAATTAGTTCTCAGGTTATTGTTCACAGGTTAAATTTCATATTTTTGGTCTAATTTTGAAAAATCATAACTAATTCTATAAAAATCATATTAAGGTACTCCAAAATTCTACTCGAAGCTCTTTCAATTCTCTATAGAAAAAAAAATATGAAAATGGACTTATCCTTACCTAATTCGTATAGTTTATTCATTGAAATTTACTATTTATTTGGTCAAAACTATATGTTCTAGTTTCTCTGCCCTAACTTCGATCAAACATAACTCTTGGCACACACATCCATTTTAAGTGATCTGCCACTTGTTTTAAAGCTCAAGGTGCTTACTTTAACCATACCAAATTTCATGACCTGACTTATACATTTGATAGGTTAAACTCGAGCTGGAAACTGATTGCTCTAAGACCTAAGTTTTTTTTTTTCCATTGAACAATTCTTGCTTTAATTCTTTTTATTACTTTGGCATGCATAACTTGGGTTTTCTCTTTCCCATTCATTCTTATATATTTTTAGTCATGCCATAAATGTTCTAAATCAATACATCGCATCATTGGCATTCTTGTATATAATTTACACAATAGGATAGTCATACATTAACCAATAGCTTCATTCATTAACATGAATAATTCTCCACTTTCTTCTCCTTCCTTCTCATGCTCTCCTTCATGCAATCATTGTCTATCATACTTGACCTAAATGGTTGGTTAGGGAGGGGTGAGATTCGGAAAAATCTCAATAGCAAACAATAACCACCCAAACATATATGGTAAGCTTGGCATTCATAACATGCTTGCAACTTAACATCTTTAAAACATAATGACATGTTTGAAAATCATCATGCATTTATCATAAAACACATAGGCCAATGGCATATTTGAAACACATTCGCAATCACAACACATGAGTTCATAAAATCATATAAACATAGAAACGTGTCATACATGCAAGCAAATACCAAGCATATAAGAGTAAGGTCAAGTTTGCTACCTTGTGTCTTTAAACTTTCTCTTTACTTCCTCTTGCTCCTTTTTGCTACCAACTATTAAGGTTGCTTGCTCAACCTTTGCTATTCATCTTCCTCAATGTCTCATGACCCTAGATGCATCAACACATCATTTCCATTCATTCATTAGAGCCATGGTAATGAACAACATCAATACTTTATTTTTTTTTAGCTATAGTGACTTCTAACTTTTGAGTTTGATTTCCAACCTTTCTAAAATTAATTTCACATGCTATTCCCACACAATTTTGTATGTAGAATCCATTTCCAAGCTCAAAATAATCAAAATCAAACTCCTTCTCCATGAACTAGCCTTGACCGAAGTATAACTCAAGTTACATCGTCATGAAATTCAATCAATTTCAATATAAAGCCACTTAATTCTTGTTCTTTTCAAGCCTTTAAACATTATTCTAACATCAATTTCATCTTCCTCTATTCTTAAGAATTTTGTGCCGCATGTTCCCCTAGAGTTTCAAGCTCCCAAAAATTATTAAAATCCATAACCAAGCTCAACAACAATAAGGGTGGTGAAAACAACATTAAAAACCATGAACATACCTTGTTTTGGAGCTTGATCTTGCATATGACCGCTTGGCCTTTCTCTCTCCCTCTTCTTTCTCTCTCTAGAATTCATTTTGCAAGAGTTTCCCCATTGGTCCATGGCTTGCAAGAAAATGAGGGGTGGCGAGGGGGTATTTATAGAAAACAAGACTGAATCTGGGCTGTTGATCTTAAAAATATGTGGCTTGATCTGGACCGTCCGTTTTCTCTTTTTATCTTGTGATGATATGTGTCCTATGACATCATGCTTACATCATCTTGATGACATCATGCTTGCATCATCAAGTCACATGTCTTTAATCCAACCGTTCATGTGTCTTACATCTGACCGTACACGTCTTGCATCCAACCGTACACGTAATACCTTCTTTTCTCATCTAACCGTACACTTGTCTCTTCTATATTCCTTCATCATTTTGGCATTAAAATAGGGAGGAAATTAATATAAAATTCGTGCAAAATACAACCTTTAGGCATTCATCCACCTATCTTACTATTATGCACCATATATGGTACTTTTTTGGGCCTTGACTTATCCGGGACCACTGGAACATGTTGTGGTACCATTTTCTCACCTTAAATAAATCTATATGGCATTGTATAACATGCCCAAAGAGAGAGTGATGCTCTTCCCTTGTTCTTCCATTAAAATAATTAAAATAATTAATAATATTTATTTTGGAGTGATCTTGATCGAATTCTTTCTACCGGTCCACAACTCCGAGAATCTGTCTCCGGGTGCCATTACTATTTATTTATCATGGGAAATTTCTCTAATTTTTCTTAAGTCAAAAGTCAACCTCTAGATAGTTGACTTTGACTTTCCCCGGATAGTGTATAAATAGGCTTTAAATTCCATTAAAGCCAACCTCTTCACTTTCTGGGGATAGAATTATTTTTAAAACCTGTGATAATTTTTCAAGTATTTTTTTCCATTTTCTTCCAATTATCTGATGCCTCCCTGTACTTTAAATATTCATTTTTAATAATATTCAAAATCAGTCAAAACCTTAAGAATTCCACAATTTCCTTCTAGGGGCATTTTCATCATTTTTAGCCTCATATAGGTCTCTGAACCTTATTCCTATTTTTTTAAAATTTTTTTGAAGTGTTCAGGGCCTAACCTACCAGTTCCCATTTTTTGGGATTTTTCTAGGATTTTCAGGCATAATTTTCATTTTTGCCCTTACCAGCCCAAAATTTTACAAAATTACGATTTTGTCCCTGGTTTGGCTTAACCTCAAAATTCATCTCATTAAGGCCTCTAACATAGTATTTGGCCTACATTTATCTCTATTTCTCATTCCTTGGCCTCGAGACTTCTTCTAAGTCTCTAACTTCCTCTTTTCTCAATCTCAGAAAACTTTCCCTTTGTGATTTAGTTCCTGGGAATCCTGCTGTCCTTCCAGGGAATCTCTGGGACCTCTACCAAAAAAAGTCTGGTAGCCTACCCATTTCAGGCTAATTTTAGTACTTCTAGGCCTAAAATTCGGGATGTGACACTCTGCAAAGAGAACTTTACCAATGGAGCATACTTATTAGAAAAGGTTCGTCTCATCGCTCCATGTTTTGTTATGCATATATTTGTCTTTATGATCTTCCTTTGTAGGCTCTCTCATGGCAGAAGATTCATGTATTTGGACCAGACTTCTTTTTCTGCTGCCTTTGATCATCATTATATTTTTTCTTTATACAAAAAAGTTAGGTGTTTGGGACACACTAGGGGTCAGGGCATATCTCTAGGCTTAGAGAACCTTTACAGATCACCCACTAATAAGATCTTCATATTAACAGCGGGATTCGAACTCACAAATTTCTAAGTTATGAGCCGACTTATTACTAACTGAATCAAGCATTCTTATATTGGTTACGTACAATTCAGGACTTTTATCTTAAGATCCCTAGGGCATTGCAAATTTCAGTGGTTGGATGAAAGGTGTTCAACCCAAGGACATTCATATCACATTCTTCCAACAATATTATTAGTGATACTCAATCTAATATACTTGTACAAGTGTAAAGGTGGCTTTAAGTGTCTGTTTGAAGTGATGGTAGAAAAAGTAGCTTATTTTTAATTTAACTTTTAAAAAAAATTAGATTGAGTAAAAATTAGATTAGGTCATATGATTTATATTTAGATTGACTTTTGTAAATGAGTTCGTTTATAAAAGTGGAGTTGTTAGGATTATTATTGAAAAAGTAAGTTTAGTTGTAAAATAACCCCAAAAAAACATAAATTTTATTAAATAATATATAATTTATTCTCTCTCTTTTATTATACTCTCTAGTTATATTTCCCCATACATTTTCTTTTATTCTTTTTCTCATTTATTATAAAAGTATATTTGAAATGAAAAGTACATTCATAACCTATTTACTACTTTCAACTAATTTTAAGAATTTTTTGTTATTTGCAAATTAATTATTTAAAGCTTATAATAAGAATCCAAAGGTGTAGTAAATATCTTAAAGGTGAGATCTTTTTCAACTTCTACTCTCCTCACTTTTCAAAAACCAAAAAACATAAGCACCAAATTTCTACATAATTGCGGCTTTTTTTGCAAAAGCCAAATTATCTCATTCCTAATCCAAACACTACAATTACAAACTCATCGTGCTTAAACTCCATAAGCAGTTTATAAGTGGCTTTCATCGCAAACCCAAATAGAGCTGCCTCTGGGGAAAACGAGGTGGTTTGAGGGGGAAAAATGAGGGGCAATGTGGTCATCTAACAAGATTTAGAAATTCCTAGTTACGTAGCACTAATTGGGAATTTATTAGTTGTATATAATTACGAATTTATTGAAAGTGTAGACCTGAATTTGAATTTTGGTGTTTTAACTGTATTTAATTAGGATTTTCTCTTTTTTTGGGGTAAAACAATCAGCCTTACTTGAACTGGATGTGTTTTATTTTCCTGTTTTAGTCTGCATGTTCTTTCTGTTTCATAGATAATAAGATATAAATGTTTTTGCTTTGTTAAAACCTTTTTACCAAATCAGGGCACTTATTAGTTATAATTCTTTGATAATTACTTTTCTTCTGTGGTAGAAAATTTTTAGAACATTTCTTAGTCACATGACATAATCTGAACCATCCGTACAAATCCAATAATAATACGTATTTTTGTATGTAATTAATTAACAAGTTTTCTCATATATTATACAAGATTTGAGAGATGGGGAGTATTTTTTATGACTTATGAGTCATATGACTTGTTTACCTTGTGTATCTATAATTATAGGATTAAGGGTCAAAAATACCTATAAAAATATATCAAAAATTCACCAACGCTATGAAATTTCTTTGAGTTCAAATCTATCGATCCAAATTTAAGTAGAGATCAATAATTATCACTGTTGTTAAATTTAACTAATATCCATTTTTTGGGTTGTGTGACTCATGATTTTTTTAATGAAAGAAACAAAATATCCCCAATTAAAATAAAAAGGTTAATTAAGAGTCAGAAATACCTATGAACTGATATTAAAAATTCACTAAATACCATATAATTTTTAATGAAAGTACCAAAATACTCTCAATCTTGAAGAGCTATCGCATTATATTGTGTTAGAGATTATTAATTATAATAAATTTTTATATTCCCAACATTTATAATTGAAAAAGATTATTAATGTTTCTTTGTTATGAAATTAACAAACAAAGAAAGTAGACTAGAGAAGAAATATAGACAAGAAAATGAGAAAATGATACTCATTCACTTGTCTTGCAACACAAATGACATGATATGTTCTATTTATAAGTATAGTCTTACACATAGGTTACACTTATACTTAAATGATAGGTAATGAACAATAAACCACATGAATGTGAGTGGGAGTAAGTTACAAAATTAAAGGCATAGTGGATAGTAATGGAGTAGTGGAAGATTAATGCCTAGTGGAAGTAGTGAGAGTTGATGAAATTGAAGAGGAAGAGGAGATGGACATCTACTCTTGATAATATTCATCACACTCCCCCTTAGATGTTTATTATTTAAGAATGTGCCTCATTAAAAAACTTTAACTAGGAAAAACCCTGCGGGACAAAAATCTGGCAGAAGAAAAAGAGTACACATCTATGATACACTATTCAATGCTGCTTTATTAAAAACTTTGCTAAGAAAATCTAGTGGGAAAAAACAATAGACGAGGAAAAAAGAGTACAGTGTATATTAATTCTCCCTCTTGTAACATC
The DNA here is from genome assembly GCF_004799145.2 of Neltuma alba. Classification (NCBI taxonomy): domain Eukaryota; kingdom Viridiplantae; phylum Streptophyta; class Magnoliopsida; order Fabales; family Fabaceae; genus Neltuma; species Neltuma alba. Next base: position 49,767 of record NW_021636749.1, on the reverse strand, counting down.
AATTGACATCCCTGAGTTCACAACATCCAATGTAATGAGCAAGCTTTTCAAATATTGCGGCTGGAAGTGACTTGGTGAACAAATCTGCTAGATTTTTATTTGAAGGGATTTGCGGGATGTTAATTTCATCATTTTTTTGGAGATCATGAGTGAAGAAGAATTTTGGTGAAATATGTTTTGTCCTATCTCCTTTGATATGCCCTTCTTTTAGTTACGCAATACATGCAGTATCTTCATACAGAATTGTTAGGATCATATTGCTGGAAGACAAGCCACAAGTGGTTCGTATATGATGTATTATTGATCTTAACTTTACACATTCTCAACCTTCTTCATATATTGCTAGAATTTTTGCATGATTATATGATGTGGCTGATATAATTTGTTTCACGGATCATCATGAAATGGTTCTCCCACCATATGTGAACAAATAACTTGTTTGTGATCTACTGACATGTGGATCAGATAAGAATCCAGCATCTACATAATCAATAAAGTCAGTGTTGGGTACATTCAAATAAAATAATCCTATGTCCATAGTAATTCTACGGTACCGAAGAATGTGCTTAACTCCATTTCAATGTCTTTATGTTGGTGATGAACTATATCTTGCTTGTAAGTTAACAGCAAATGATATATCAAATTGTATGTAATTAGCAAGATATATAAGTGCAACAATTATACTAAGATATGGTACTTCTGGACCAAGTAGTTCTTCATTACCTTTTTAAGGTCTAAATGGAACTTTGTCTTTCTCCAAAGAACTTACAGCCACTAGCGAACATACTGGATGTGATTTATCCATATAAAAACACTTCATCACCATTCTTGTATAGGTTTCTTGATACAAAAAAAATCTCATTTCTTAAATATTAAATTTGTCATTCAAGACAAAATTTGTTCTTCCCAAGTCCTTTATTTTGAATTCTTTTTTTAAGCAATCCATAGCTTTTATAAGCTTTTCAGGAGTTCCAATAATATTCATGCTATCAACATAAACAACAATTATAACAAACTTATTTCTAAATCTTTTCATAAAAATTCATGGGCAAATTGGATCATTCTTATATCCTACATCTAACAGATATTTGTTTAAACGGTTATACCACATAAGTTGTGATTGTTTTAATTAGTACAAAGATTTATTTAACTTAGTTGAATATTGCTCTTGACAATATTCATAACATTCTTAATAAAAACATTTTCGTGATAGCCAATTTTTTTAATAAATACCAGCCACTTGTGATAATTATTATATTAATTGTTATGACTAAAAATATTTTAATAACATAAATATTATAAATAATAATTAAATATTTTTGTCACTTATCGTGTTTTATATTTTAACATCATTATTACCTATCCCGAAGTGTTTTGATTTTAGAGAATTGTTAAATAAATTTAACAAAATAAATACTTACATTTTTATCCTTTGATTAGTATTCATCTTATATTTTTAAATTTTTATTCATTCTGAAAAAATTATAATTAAATCTCAAAAAAAAATTATATGAGGATGCTCCAAAGTTTAATTAAAATAAAGAATCTGAATCTATTTTGTAAGAGGTTGAACTTTTTTTTTGGAAGGGAAATGAACCGAGAAGACCATCGAGAGATTGGAAGGAGATGTGGTTTTTTTTTTAATTGAAATTATTTTAGTACTTTCACTAAAAATATTGTGGGTTTTACTATCAAAAGTGGTTTTAAATTTTCTCAAAGAATTTAATATAAATGTAAAAGAAATCTTAGGTCGACTGTTAAATTTGATAATATAGAATGGAGAATAAATACAAGGGTTAAATGTCAAAAATACTCATAAAAATATATCAAAAGTTTATCCAACACCATAAATTTTCTTTGGGTTTAAATCTACTAATCGAAGTTTAAAAAGAAGTCAATAATTCCAACACTGTTAACGTCTGTTTTTTTAGCAGTGGGACCCATATTTTTTTAATGAAAATACCAAAAGGCCCCCAATGAAAAAATGTTAAAGGTCAAAAATACTCATGAACTTATATCAAAGGTTCAAACCTATATAATTTTTAATAAAAGTATAAAAATACCCAAATTTTGAAGGGTTATTGCATTAGAGTGTGTTAGAAATTATTAATTATAATAAATTTTTATTTCCCAATCTTTAGAATTAAAAAAGATTATTAATGTTTCTTGATAAATTTTTTCTTGATCAACAATTTTTTTCTTTTTTTATAAAAACCAATCAATTGTAATAGTTACTATATTAATTGTTATGGCTCAAAATATTTTAATAGGATAAATGTTATGCATAATAATTAAATATCTTTTTGTAACTTATCATGTTTTATATTTTAACATCATTATTGCTTATCTCATAGTGGTTTCAGAGAATTGTTAAATTAAGTTAGCAAAATAAATATTCACATTTTTTTTTCCGGTAATCTAAGGCGAGTGACCCGCGATTCACCCCGGTATCCAGCGCCTTTTCCTGAGTCCCTGGCCTTCTAAACTGGACCAGGTAACCCGGGGCAACTGACTAATCCGGAGCGGGGTTGGTTTTTAGGCACGCCCATTTAAGGTGCTTTGCACCAAAGGCAGTAAACCCCTCCCAACAAGCGCGGCTCCAGGTTCGAACCTTTGTCCGCCTGGGGTGTGTCAGGTGCCTTTACCACTGCACCCAACGCTTGTTGGTATAAATATTCACATTTTAGTTCTTTGATTAGTATTCATTTTGTAACATTAGTTATCTCCAACCTGTTATTAAGCTTTTTAAACTCCAAATATTTAATAATACTAACCATGGTAGAAAAGAATCTTAGTATAATATTTGAAAAGGCTACCATGGTTATAAAAAGAAATTTGATTCGCTAAAAAATTTTAACCATGATAGAAAAGACTTGAACTAATTATTCAAAATGTCTATCATGATTATAAGAGTTTTACTAAGCAAATTGTATGAAAACCGTAATTAATAATATTTCATAATAATTGGGCCTTGGGCTTTGCAAAGTCCATCACGTCACAATTCATCTCTAAGCCCATAACATGATATTTTCTGAATAAAATTTGTCCAAACCAACAATAATCAACTACTTTCAAAAGTCATTATGGGTTCACAACTTACAGACCCAAGCAACTCAGCAACAAAAGTAACTAAGACTATAAGTCTCAAATAAATCAGAGTATGCAAAAAGAGCTATATGTGGCAATATACAATACTCATCACATGACAAAAAGGAAGTTATACAAGATAAACGTGATAGCTAAGCCTTCGTTGCCTTCCTTGACGGACCAGCCCTAGAGCTATTATCTGAAAATGTTAAACCACGGGGTGAGACAAAAGCCTCAGTAACCAACAATCCTACTCATTAGGCATACAAGTAAGTGTTTGAGAGGTGTCAAGTGGAACAGTTACTAAAATCATACATTCACAATTGTCACATGGTTATATATATATATATATATACACACACACACACATATCAAAATACAATATCTCACTCTCAATTCCATCTTATTTCCTCACACCTTATTTCCTCTGACTGAACCCATGGGCTAGTACTGTCCCATGTGACTGGTAGTTCAACATAATAAGCTCACCGATCAAGTGATGTGAACAGGCCAAAATCCACAGAGCACAAGATCGGACCATGGGTTCCCCCTCTAGTCCACTAGCAGGGTGTCATACGCCCTACAACGCATGAAGGGCCAAAGGATCAACCAGTGTACATCTAGCGTCCTCCCACCTGATTACCTCTATATTATGTACAAAATTCACTCCTTATCCTCCCTATAATATGTCTCCCACCAATCAATGTTCACCATCCCCTCTCATATTTATACTCATGAGATTTATAAAATAATCATTTACCAATAACATAATAACTTTCACATTTACCAAAATCGAGATTTCAAAATTTCAATAATCAACATCAATCTTGAAAACCATTTCTCAATAAATTCTTATTCCACATGACAAATTTATAAATTCATAATTTCATAACTATTTTTCAATAACATAAGATATCTCAAGGCAATTTCAATAATAATGCCTTTCACTGCTCAAATCATAATCAAATGGCATTTCTGTTAGGATTATGGTTTTGATGATAACAAAGTTAGATTAAAATAGTTAAGTGTGTTGATCGATCATCTGATCTATCAAGTGTTTATCGATAAGCTGTCAGATAAATCTTCAGTGCAAATCAATAAAATGTTAGATGTTTTGATCGATAAGCTGTTCGATAATCCATTGATCGATAATATAAGATGATCGAACAAGTAACAGATAAAAAGAAGTAAATCTAAAGTGTATTTATCGATCACATGATCGATAAATCAGTGATCGATAACAACCTCGAAAAATGGTAAGACACTCTACTTGTTCTACACTTTGATTCTGTCATTATTTATCGATCACATTATCGATCATTCGTTTATCGATCATATGATCGAACATTGCTCACTGACTCTCTGAATGTAGGTACTCATCATAGCGGCTGATCGATAACATTATCGATCACCAAGTTATCGATCACATGATCGATAATCAGTATTTTATCTGCTCTTACTTAACCAAGTTATCGATAACATTATCGATAATCTAATCTTTCTGAATAGTACTTTTTCATATAACATGATCGATAAATAGCTTAGAACAAAATCTTCGTTTCACAGTTTATCGATAACATGATCGAATACTCACTGATCGATCACCTATTCGATAAACCCAATTTATCCTTACTCTTCACTAAGTAATTTTCACATGGTATTTATCGATAACTTGATCAAACAATCACTGATCAATCACCTATTCGATAAACCCAATTTATCCTTACTCTTCAGTAAGTTATTTTCACATGGTATTTATCGATAACATTATTGATCATAAATTTATCGATAATATAATCGATCAACATGATCTGAAGTTTCATTTCAGTAACACTTGAATTATCGATTATCTGATCAATCAATGAGTATTCGATAAACTGTTCGATCACGTTACTTTTCTAGTTCTATCTCAATTAGCTATGATGGTTCTCAAATTTAACTCTCTTTTTCTTCCAAACTGATTTTAGCTTGCATAATCATCATGACTATTTTGCTAAGAGATTTATATTCAAAGGGGCTCTGGTTTACATATCAGCATAAGTTTTTCTGTTGCATTTTATCAATCACTTGATTGATAAATCAATGTTCCATCATTTGATCGATAATCTTTTTCAATTGATCCAAAGAACTTTAACTCCGTTTATCAATAACATGATCGATCAACCAGTGATCGATCATCACTTCGATCAAACTATCCAGATTATCTTTCTGCACATTTAACAGACTTTTGATTTCACCTGGAATCATTGAGCAATCAGATTATCATTCATTCAGTTTTGCTTACACTGCAGGGTCTAACTTATTGAAGTTTAAAATATGGTTGCAGGTTACGAAGAGAAGTCACAACGGCTCTTCAACGGTACTACGTAGTCTGTAACCTACTGTGTTAGAAACCCAGAAGCATTAATGGGGGAACCGTTGTAACTGGAAAACACGCAAACAGAGTCACAACGGCTAGAAGCTCTTCCGTCTAACGGTTACTTAACGACCTCAACTATAAAAGGCGCGAAGAAGCATTAATGAACAGAATTGAATACCCGAGCTACCGTCTGTAATCATTTACTGTTACATTCAATACTCTGTTTCTTCGTTATTACTGAGCGTCAGTGTTCATCACTTATTCTACTCTATAAGAGAGTCAATATCTATCTTTCATTAATCACATCTGAGTGATACTCAAGAGTGTGGACTCTTGAGTGGGTTTGTATCCTTACGGGAGTAAGGGGGAGTGATTGAGTGACTCAATTACTGTACTGAGGCGCCAAGAGCCCGATCAATCTTGAAAGATAGTGGAATACTTAGAGGTGTTCTGAGGACTGGACGTAGGTCAAGTGGTTAAGACCGAACCAGTATAAACCTTGTGTTTGTCTCTCTACGATGAAACCTTCCTAAACTTACACTATCTGTTTTCAATAGTATTAATTTTTAATTACGTAATTTCTTTTTCTATCTCACCCAATTCACCCCCCTCTTGGGTGAGACTGCCACTAACAATTTCAAGAATCTCATATAATTCTAAATCACTCACAAACATCATACAAGCATACATAACAAGTGGAAAGTGGTTACCTTTCACCAAGGCTATAAAAAGAATTACTACAAAGTCAACCCCGTGCTCAAACCAACAATCCAATAATTAATCTACACCATTAATATAACCACAAATTAATATAATCACATATTAATATAAGCTAATTAATGAAGCTTTTATATATAGTTAAAGTTCTACTTTAATAATTTTTATTCTAAATTCCCACAACTCTCATAACCCAAAATTAAGTATTTCAGAACTAACTTATAAATTTTTCTAACAGGCTAAAATATTCATTTCCATCCTCTGGATTATTTACTCTAATAAAAAGAATTCTCCAAAATTCTTAAATATGAAATTATCATATTTTTAATTCTAAAAAAATTCTATTTAAAGTTTAAACCTCAAAATAAAATCATCAAAGATTCAATAGTAACTCAAATATTTATAAATAAATAATCTACTCAAAATTCTAATAGTGTAACTACTATATGTCTTTTTCTTCACAAATAATAAACTCTTTTAGCTAAAATAATTATTTTAAAACCTCCAGTCATCCAATAAATAAAATTAAACTGATTAAAATCTTAATAATACGTCAAACAACTCAAATAAATTATTTAACATAATTTTAATTGGTACAAATATGATATATCTCATAAATAACAGATTTTTCAACTAAATAAATTAATTTAAATACTAACAACTGACAAATGGATAAATCTAAACTGATAGAAATGATCTACTATAATAAAGCTACAATATTATGGTTAATACTCATCAAAACTCAAAACTTATACTATATATAAGTCTCAAAATTTTCTCTAATTACTATAATAATACTGTCACTAGAAAGCTTAAAATATATAGAAAATATTTATGAAGAAAGTTTGATAAAAAGAAGTAATTTTATGTACCTAAATTATCTCCAAAGGTTGCCTTCTCCTTCACAAAGACCGTTGATATGCTTGTCTCTCTCTTTCCCACACTCTTTCTTGCTTTCCCTTTTTCTCTCTTGCGTTCTCATCTTCTGCATCCAACTCCTTTTATTTTATATTTTTCAACTACCTTTCCCTCATTTTCTTCATTCTTCATTTATTCCCCCTCCCAAAAGTCCTTCTTCCTAAGTCAATGTTGTCCTTCTTCCTAAGTCAATGTTCATCTTTCCACCGAATTCGGTGGAAAGATTACCCCTTTCTTGTTTTTTTTTTAATATTAAAATATTATTATTTTATTATAATAATACAATATTATTTTTTTACTTTTTTTAAATCCTAAAATAAAATTTAGGATATTACACATTGATATTTTCATATTTTTTATTCAATTTAAAAAAATGCTTAATTCTAAAAAATTAAATGAGGGTACTCTAAAGTTTAATTGAAATAAAGAATATGAATCCATCTTACAAGAGGGTGAGCTTTTTTAAAAAAAAAAAAAAAAAGAGATGAGCCAAAAGGACCATTGACAGGTTAAAGGGATATGGTGGCTTCTTTTTTTCTTACTAGGAATATTTTGGTACTTTTATTAAAAATAGTGGGTTCCATTATCAAAAGTAGCTTTAAATTCTCTTAAAAAATTAAATATAAATGTAAAAAATAATTCAGATTAAATGTTAAATTTGATAACATAGACTAGAGGATAAATATAACTCCATATAATGTTGATACAAACAACTTATTTTCAAAAGATACTTATAATGTCTGTTAAAAGAAAAGATTGGGAATATAAATAACTTATATTTAAAGAGCAATTCAATTTAAGCTTAAATTTTTTCCATGAGTTATTTTAATTATAAAAATTTATTATAATTAATAATCTTTAACACACTCTAATGTGATAGCCTTTTGAGATTGGGGGTATTTTCATACTTTTATTAAAAATTATACAGTATTTGGTGAACTTTCAATGCAAGTTCATGGGTTTTTTTTACCCTTAACTTTTTTGTTTTAATTGGGGGTATTTTAGTAATTTTGTTCCAAAAATCATGGGTCCTACTGCTTAAAAAATGGATGTTAACGGCACTGGTATTATTGACCTCTTTTTAAAAACTTCGATTGGTAGATTTGAACCAAAGAAAGTTCATAGTGTTGGGTGACCTTTTAGTATATTTTTATAGGTATTTTTTACTCTTAACCCTAAATACAGTTCCATAGATTGTTGATACAAACAACTTATTTTTAAAAAATACCCATAATATAATATCTACTAAAAAGAAGATTAGGAATATTAATTAGTTGAAGGTTAAACTTTTTTACCCAAGTTATTTTAATTATAAAATTTTTTATAGGAAAAATTACACTCAGGTTCCACAGAAGACAATTAATTTCAAAAACGTCCCTAAACATCCCGAAATGATTCCTAAGTCCCCAGGAACTTGTGTGTAATTAATTGTAATTGTAAAATTGCTTATTTACCCCCATTAATTTTATTGCAGCAATTCATTTACAACCTCAACAGTGGCTGTTGACAACCCGAGAAGAAGTGGTTGACAACCTCGACAGTGCTCCTAACAACTCACTAGAATTGGGTTCAAATTAATGGGGGTAAATAGATAATTTCACAATTACAATTAATTACACAGAGGTCCCTGGGGACTTCAAAATCATTTCAGGATTTCCAGGAACTTTTTTGAAATTAATTGTCTTTTGTGGGACCTGAGTGTAATTTTTCCTTTTTTATAACTAATAATTTCTAACACACTTTAATGCAATAGCCCTTCAAGATTTGGGTATTTTGGTACTTTTATAAACATTATATGGCATTTGGTGAATTTTTTGTATAAATTCATGGGTATTTTTTGACCCTTAGCTTTCTTCTAATTAGGGGTATTTTGGTACTTTCATTGAAAAAAAAGGGTCCCCCTAGCAAAAAAAGGACGTTAGTTAATTTTAATGGCACTGGCATTATTGAACTCTTTTTAAACTTGAATTGATACTAGGTAAATTTTTAGCATATTTTCATTGGTATTTTTGACTCTTAATTCATAATTATATATTGATAATACACTTCATTTGGCCGAAAAAATGTTTTTTTTTTTATAACAATGTGAAAGCCTATGGTAGTTAGAGTCATCGGTCAACTATTTTTACTTTGTCATTTTAATATCTTATTGTCTATGCAAAAGTCTTGTTGAAATAACATGTCATGTGGGACAACCTTTTCTTTTTTTTATTACAAAAGTCTTTAAGTCAACCTTCAAGTATAGCCCCACAATTTTTGGGCCAAAAAAAAAGAATCCCACAATTACCTCATAAACAAGCTATCAGTAAGCACCCCAAAACTTGTCATTATTGATATAGATTGTCGAAAAGTATCAATATTTTTTTAACTGAGATTATTTTAGTACTTTCATTAAAAATATTATGGGTTTCACTACCAAAAGTGATTTTAAATTTTCTCAAAAAATTTAATATAAAGTAAAAGAAATTTTAAATTGACTATTACATTTGATAATATAGACTGGAGGATAAATACAATTCCATAGGTTGTTGATACAAACAACTTATTTTTAAAAAATATCCACAATATAATATCTATTAAAAAAGGATTGGGGATATTAATTACTTATTGTTGAAGCTTAAACTTTTTTACCCAAGTTATCTTAATTATAAAATTTTTTATAACTAATAATTTCTAACACACTCTAATGCAATAGCCCTTTAAGATTTGTGGTATTTTTTGTATTTTCATAAAAATTATATGGTATTTGGCGAATTTTTGGTATAAGTTCATGCGCATTTTTTGACCTTTAGCTTTTTTTTAATTAGGGTATTTTGGTACTTTCATTAAAAAAGTCATGGGTCCCACAACCAAGAAAACAGATGTTAGTTCATTTTAACGGTGCTGGCATTATTGAGCTCTTTTTAAACTTTGATTGGTAGATTTGAATCTAAAAAAAGTTTATAGTACTGGATAAGCTTTTGATATATTTTTATAGGTATTTTTAACCCTTAACTCATAATCATCTATTGATAATACACTTCATTTGGCCGAAAAAATAATTTTTTTGATAACAATCTGAAAGCCTATGTAGTTAGAATCATCGGTCAGCTATTTTTACTTTGTCGTTTTAATATCTTAACGTCCGTGCAAAAGTATTGTTGAAATAGCACGTGTGGGACAATCTCTTCTTTTCTTGACTATAGAAGTCTTCAATTCAACCTTTAAGTATAGCCCCACAATTTCTGACCAAAAAAAAAAACCCCCACAATTACCCCATGAAGAAACTATCAGTAAGTGCCCAAAAACTTGTCATTATTGATATAGATTGTGAAAAAATATCTATATTTTTTTTAACTGAGATTATTTTAGTAATTTCATTAAAAATATTGTGGATTTCATTACCATAACTGATTTTAAATTTTCTCAAAGAATTTAATATGAACGTAAAAAAAATTTTAGGTCGACTTTTAAATTTGATATCAGAGAGTGAAGGATAAATCCTATTCCATAGGTTGTTGGTACAAACAACTTATTTTTAAAAAATATTCATAATATAATATCTACTAAAAAAAGAGTGGGGATATTAATTACTTATCGTTGAAGCTTAAACTTTTTTACCCAAGTTATTTTAATTATAAAATTTTTTATACCTAATAATTTCTAACACACTCTAATGTAATAGCCCTTTAAGATTTGTGGTATTTTGGTACTTTAATAAAAATTAGATGGCATTTGGTGAATTTTTTGTATAAGTTTATGGGTACTTTTTGACCCTTAATTTTTTTTAATTAGAGGTATTTTGGTATTTTCATTAAAAAAAAGGATCCCACAAACAAAAAAACGGACGTTAGTTAATTTTAGCAGTGCTAGCATTATTAATAACTTTATTATATAAATTAATATAATGAACAAATAATTGTATTATATATACACAATATATTAAAGATGTAATATTTGATAAAAATTCAAAATCGACAAATGAATTTATTTGAACACCTCCATTTATGATTATTGACTAAACTAGTGTTGAAGAGAATTTTGAGTTTTAACAAGGATAGAATGAAATTTGATCAAGATATAGATTGATTTCGACATTCAATACAAAGACAAATGGCACATATATACAAAGGTTTTTAAGAAAAAAATTATGTAGCATACATGCATAAATAGGAGAAGGGTGCTTACTTTAATTATTCAAATCATTTAATTTTTTATATAGAATAATTAATTAGATTTTTCACTAACTATAAATGGTTTTCTCCAAATAAATAAAAAGCACATATACAATATAATGCAATATAATACATATATATAATTAAATTTTATCTATTCAACGTTATTTAAAAATAAATTATATTAGCAAAAAATTATTTACAATATAAAATTCTAAATTTGTTTCATGTAAAATTAATATTATATTTAAAATCATTTCTGAGTGGAATAAAATATTATAAAATAAATACCAATATAAATATTTAAAAACTATTTTTTCATATCAATAATTAAATTAAAATTATTATATTTTATTTTTATTTTTAATAATATGATTGTTCGAAAAAAAAAGAATATGACATATATTTAATTTTGTGTTAAAAGATTGCGATTTCTTTGGAGCTGAAGCTAAAGTGGCAAATACTCAGGCTTGCACGGTCCACTTGAGGTGAGGGTTAGCTGTAATTGGAGTAATAGATATAGTGAACCCTCTGCACCTATTTAATATCTAAAAGCTCCTAAAACATTATGAAATTTTATTAAATCCTTTGGGTCAAAGTGAAATTAAAATTTTCTTATGTATTATTGTTAATTTCCTTATATTTTTTATAAAAGTAAAATTCCTAATAAAGATACTTAAATAGTCTAAATTTTTATTTGAATCATTAAATTTGTTAAGCTCCTAATCAAGTCACATGACTCAAAGAGAGATATTATAATTTTATGAAATGACTCTAATATTATTTTCATCAGAAACCAGAAAAAATTCTAAATGAACATGTTTCATTTTACAATTAACATGTTTCAATTCTAAATTAATAATCTATTGCCTCCATAATATACTTGCAGTAAGCCTTTGGATAAAACTTATTAATCATAATAAAATCTTAAAAATTAATAAGTTTAATTATGCAGTTAACAAGTTTCAATTTTAAATTAATAGCCTTATGTCTCCAAAATACATTTGCAATAAGTCTCTGAATAAAACTTAATCATAATACAACTTTAAAAATTAATATATTTTATTTCATAATATAATATTTTAATTCTAAGTTCATAATTTTCTATCACCATAACACTTGAAATAAATCTTTAAATAAAACTTGATCATAATATAACATTAAAAATTAATATTTCATTTCACAGTTAATATATTCCAATTCTAAATTAATGACTTTCTGTCTCTTTAACACACTTATGATACTATGAACAAAATTTTATAACAATACAACTTTAAAAATCAACATTTTTTATTTCACAATTAACACGTTTCGGTTGCAAATTAATAACTTTATATTTTCATAACATACTTATAGAATTGAGGAAGAAATATTTTAATATAAAAACTAACCTATCATTGCGTTCTTGATTGATTCTTTGGCTTTGCAATGGTATATGCTAAATTTTCCTTGTTAAGAGCTCTTAGACAATGCAAGAATGATAGAAAATCTTCATCTCTATAGGCTTCTAATGAAAGGGGTATTATAGTCATTTCATAAAATTTTAAAATCGTTTTTTGGTTCATGTGACCTATTAGCCTCATCGTAAAGAAGACGGAGGAAAGGAAAGAAGTGGAATCTGACAGTGACCCAAATAAAAGTTTGACTTATTTAAGTGTCTTTTTAACGGATTTTTTTATTTTATAAATTGTCTAATTTTCATTGTAAACCTACATATATCTCTTGTAAATCGGTGGTGGGTGATTCTTTTCCCCCAAAAAAGAAAAGGTAACGGTACAAATGTCTTTTCATGCATAAAATTTAATTTCATTTTGGTTAAAGGGTATAGTAAAATTACATAATGTTTCGAGAGTTTTTGGATGCATGTTAATTAAACAGGTATAGACGTGTGCAGTGAAATTCTTCCTAATTTTATCCTCAGATTTTACTTAGATATTGCTTCTTTTTTTTTTGAAACAATCGACCTTGCTTTAATTGAATCTGTTTCATTTTCCGGTTTTAGTCTGCATGCTCTTTCTATTTCACACATGATAAGATATAAATGCTTTTGTCTTCTTAAAAAAAAAAAAAAAAATCCTTTTTACTGATCCCGGGCACTGATTATTTATAATTATTTGATAATTTCTTTTCTTGTGTGGTAGATAATATGTTTAGAACATTTCTTGGTCTTTCACATGGCATGATCTAAACCATCCCTACAAATCCAATATAATATAATTTATGAGTAATGAATAATATGACTTGTTTACCTCATTATATATATATATTTATATATTGATCGCACAATTCATTGGGCCCAAAACAGAGGTTTTTGTAACGAATGTAAAAGTCTATAGTAGTCCAAATAACACGTTATGCGTGACAGCTGTTTTTCTTTATTACGAAAGTCTAAGAGTAGTCGTCGCTCAACTTTTTACTTTGTGGCTTTTGGTATCTTCACCGACTTCACATCCATTCAAAGTCTTCCAAGTCAACCTTCGCGCGTATAGCCCACAAATAACCCCACAAACAAACTAGCAGCAAATTTTGACTTTATCTCTCTTTAATGTCCGTATGTTTGGTATGAGGACAAGGAAAGGGAGAGGAGAAAAATTTTTAATAGGCTTAATTTAAAAGTTGAAAAAATAGAGTCAAAAACTTTTAATTAATTTTTTTTATTCTTTTATCTTATTTTTTATCAAATTTTTATAACCCCATTTTCTCAATTTGTAAAATCGATCTTATTAAAAAATTTTCTGCCGTTCCGTCCATTCCCGTCATACTAGACATAGAGAAAATTATTGAAACGTGTTGTGAACCGCAACTTTGCATTTAGAAAAGTCTCCAAGTCTATAGCCCCACAATGAATTCTATAAATCTTACCGTCCATTTTTCACTCCCTCACGCCTCAAGCACATCTCGTGGCCAATCTAGCCTCCACGTAGAGTTGTCTTTTTATTTCTTTTATTTTTTAAATTCCTAAAACTACTACCTTTGGTACTTAATATAAGAGTTAGATAATTAATTTGTTAATATTATAAAAATTAGTTAAACTAGTTATTTATTATAAACTGATATTCTTTTCCTTAAAATATCCCTATTAGTCATATACATTAAGAAGAAAACCTTTTATCATGTGCAATCACCGTAAGCACTACTTAGGAGGAAAATGAATAAAGATGTCAGACAAAATAGATCGCGATCTTATATTTACGATCAAATTAAATTTTCAACTAGTTAGTATATTTAAGACCGAAGGTAACAACTTGTTAAGAGTAAATTTTGGGTTAAGTGCTGACATTAAAAAAAAAATTATACAGGTGGCACACTTTGATTGGAGCAATGGATATAAGGAACCAAATTAACTTGATCTAAACTTTATCCTTAGATTTTACTTATATATTCATTTATTTTTCAGAAAATGTTAATTAAATTCAATTGAAATATTAAAATTTAGGTTCAACATATGTTTTTAACAAATTTCTAATTACAAATTAAGAATTTTTAAATCTTATAAATTTTCCTGCCCCCTCCTCTCTCAATCAGAAATCCCTCTTCCATTCTTAAATCAGTACGGTCATTTAACAAGATTTAAAAATTCCTAATTAATCCTGTCCGATTAGAAATTTTTAAAAATATAGGTCCCAATTTGAATTTTGTTATTTTAGCTATTCATTGGAACTTTTCCTTCTTTTCTTTTTTTTTTTTTTTGAAACAATCGACGTTACTTGAACTGGAGTTGTTTTAATTTATTTTCAAATTTTAGTCTGCAAGTTCTTCTTATTTCATATATGATAAGATATAAAGTGCTTTTCTTCTCCAAAACGTTTTTACTGATTTTGGGCACTTTTCTTTGATAATTGCTTTTCTTGTGCGGCAGAAGCTGCCGAGAACATTTCTCTGTCACATGGTGTGATCTGAGCTATCCCTTCAAATCCAATTAAACACCTATTTTCGTATGTAGCTAATCACTTTTTCTTATATATTATACATGATTTGAGAGATAAAGCATATTATTTATGATTTATGAACAATATGACTTATTTACCTTATTATACATATATATTATTATATATTGACAATACAATTCATTTGGCTCAAAAAATACTTTTTTTGATAACAATGTGAAAGCCTACATAATTGTTGAAATAACAAGTTATGCGTGACGACTTTGATTTTTCTTCATTACAAAAGTCTTCCAAGTCAACCTTCAAGCATAGCCTCACAATTAACCCCATAAACAAGCTATCAGCAAGCACCAAAAAATTTGTAAATGTTGATAATTTGCTTCAAAAGCATTCTCCATTTTCCTGTGTACATTTTGGCTTTATCTCTCTTTATAATATCTACATAAAAGTCTAAAAATTGTTGAAGCGTGTTCTGAACGATGACTTTGTATTTACAAGAGCCTACAAGTCTATGGCCCTACAATTCATTTTTCACTCTCTCACGCCTAAAGCACATCTCTTGAGCATTATATATGTATTGCTAGTTCTCTACTTCTGAACCTATAATTGAAGATACTGTCATTATAATGGCCTTTATTTGGAAGTTTTTCTATGCGTTATTTGCATTGCTGCTTCTGTTACATACGAGTTTCAGTTTGGCTGAAGGAGCAAAGTGCGTAGAGAATGAGAGAAAAGCTTTACTCTTATTCAAACAAGGAATCCTGCATGATGACTCTGGAATGTTATCAACTTGGAGAGGTGGAGATCATGAAGACTGCTGTAACTGGAAAGGAGTTCATTGCAGTAATGAAACAGGTCACATTCAATTCCTTAGTCTTCGCAGTTCGTCTTCTTTGAGTGGTAAAATTAATATTACTTCATTGAGTGAATTGCATGATATGGAATATTTGGATCTCAGTGGCAATTATTTCTATTCAAGTGAAATCCCAGAGTCCATAGAGTCCTTTACCAAGTTACGGTATCTCAATCTCTCTTTTTCTGGTTTTGATGGAATTATTCCTTATCAACTCGGAAAGCTTTCAAATTTAGTATATCTTGATCTGGGCGACAATGGATTGGTTGGAGATATCCCTTGGACGATTGGAAACATTTCAAAGCTGCAACATCTCTATCTTGGAGATAATTCTCTTGGTGGAGTGATCCCTTTCCAACTCGGTAATCTTTCCATGCTGCAAACACTGCAGCTTGGGGATAATTTTAATCTCACGTTAGATGAGCAGAACAATCATGATGCAAAGTGGCTATCTAAGCTTTCTTGGCTATCAAGTCTTGACTTGAGTTTTGTGAGTGATTTTGGCTATTCTTATCTCTGGCTACAATTGATTGGTGAACTGCCAAAACTTAGAGTTTTGCGACTACGTGGATGTGGCATTTCTTATACCCATAATCCTTCTTTGACTTCTTATCCTTCAAATTATTCCTCTTCTCTTGTTATCCTTGATCTCTCTTCAAATAACTTGAACCCAACATGGCCCTTCAATTTGAGCTCCAACCTTCAAGAGCTATATCTAACTCATTGTAATCTTTCAAGTACTAATCGTCATTTTATATTTTCCAATTTTCAGCTTTCTTCCCTCATTGTCCTTGACCTTTCTTACACTAACCTGATGTCACTAACGGCATTGAACTTCAGCTCCAATCTGCAAGTGCTTAATTTACAAAATTGTAGCCTTTTATCTGATAGTCTTATTTTTACACCTTTCAATCCCAATCTCACTTCTCTTGTCCAGCTTGATTTGTCTGACAATTTGTTGACATCATCATCCATATTCCATTGGATTTCTAACTTCAGCTTTAATCTTCATGAGATTCACCTTCCTGGAAACTTGCTGGAGGGTCCCATTCCAGAAGGTTTTGGAAACATAATGAACTCTCTGGAAGTCCTTAATCTCCATGAAAATAAGCTACGTGGTGAAATACCAACGTCACTGGGGGGTATATGCACTTTGAATCAAGTAGATCTTTCATACAATAACTTTAGTGGGGAGCTTTCAAGTTTCATCCAAAACACTTCCTGGTGCAATAGCCATCCGCTACGATCGTTGGATTTATCTGACAATCAAATAAAGGGCATGTCAACCAATCTCTCTATTTTCTCCTTTTTGGAAGATTTAGATCTCTCTAATAATCAATTAAAAGGAGAAGTACCTAAAAGCATTGGATTGCTATCTCAATTGAATCATTTGTGGCTGGAAGGGAACAATTTAGGAGGTTTAATAACTGAATCTCATTTCAGCGAGCTCTCTAATTTGAAGATTTTATCACTGTTTGGAAATTCATTAGCCTTCCAAATTAGCGCTAGATGGATTGCCCCATTTCAGTTGCAATTTTTGGACATGGCTTCTTGTACGTTGGGTCCTTATTTTCCTAATTGGCTCCATAATCAACACGAGTTAGAGAGCTTGGATATTTCTAATTGTGGGCTTT
The DNA here is from genome assembly GCF_004799145.2 of Neltuma alba. Taxonomy (NCBI): domain Eukaryota; kingdom Viridiplantae; phylum Streptophyta; class Magnoliopsida; order Fabales; family Fabaceae; genus Neltuma; species Neltuma alba. Next base: position 32,158 of record NW_021636749.1, on the reverse strand, counting down.
CAGGTTTCATACCTGAATGGTTTTGGCCACTCATACAAGATGTGTTGTACGTGAACATCTCATATAACAATTTTTTTGGTGAAATTCCAAATTTATCATTGAAGCTCAGCACTGAACGAATAATTTTGATGTCAAACAACTTTGAAGGTGCTGTTCCATCATTTTTTTCACAAGTATCAGCACTTTATCTTTCAGAAAACAAATTCTCAAATTTGGTCCCACTTCTATGTGATCAAATTGAAGATAATGAAGGCATGGGCATTTTAGACGTATCAAACAATCGATTACAGGGGCATCTACCTGATTGTTGGAGCCATTTGAGCTCATTAAAGTTTGTTGATTTGAGCAATAATAACTTGTCTGGAGTGATGCCAGCCTCTATGGGACGACTTACGAATTTGGAGGCTTTGGTTTTAAGAAACAACAGCCTAGTTGGAGAAATTCCTTTTTCTTTGACAAATTGCTTCCACTTATTGCTCTTAGATGTGTCTGAAAATAAGTTGTTAGGGTCAATACCTTCATGGATTGGAGAAAACCTTGGACAATTGCAAATTCTAAGCTTAAGAATGAATAATTTATATGGCAGAATACCTTTGCATCTTTGTCGCTTAGGCCATATTCGGCTCTTGGACCTATCTCATAACAATTTGTCCAATGAAATCCCATCATGTCTTCAAAATTTTAGTGCTTTGGTACATGATGACTATATCAACTTAACTTTTCATTCATATGAGCTCCATCAAACAGGCAACCTTTTTTATTTTGAATTCTACGTAACATTGATGTGGAAGGGTAAAGATGACTTGTTCAAGAGGCCAGAACAACTTCTTAAAAGCATTGATCTATCTAGCAATGCTCTCACTGGTGAAATACCCAAAGAAGTTGTATCTTTATTAGGATTGGTTTCTTTGAATCTATCCAGAAACAAATTAAGTGGAAAAATTCCTCCTAAGATTGGAAACCTGGGATCATTAGAATTCTTAGATTTGTCAAGAAACAAATTATCAGGTCCAATCCCTCAAAGTCTTGCTCATATTGATCGCCTTAGTGTATTAGACTTGTCAAACAATTGTCTTTCTGGAAAAATCCCAAAAGGTACACAATTGCAGAGTTTTAATGCCTCAAGCTATGAGGGAAATCTTGATCTTTGTGGAGTGCCGCTTGACAAAAAGTGCCTTGATGATGGAATGCCGACACCTCAAGCATCTAATCATTATGAAGATGATGACGACGACTCATATTTCACTCAAGACTTTTACTTGAGCTTGGGATTGGGATTTGCTTTTGGATTTTGGGCCTTCCTTGGACCATTGCTCTTCAATCGCACTTGGAGACAAACCTATTATACATTTGTAAGAAGAGTTACAGATAGAGTCCAGATCTTGATGGCCATTTATGTGGCAAGGTACCTCACGAACAGATAGGTAATCATATAAAGTAATAATGTTTTCTTCCTTTTTGCACTAGTGACATTTTCAAAATATGTGACGCATTATCATGTTTCTTGCAGAATCTGCAACTTATTTGGCTTGGTGTACGTAGGATCATCCTTGGTAGTTAATAATTTGTGAGTGCAAGTAAAAACCGTTGGTTGTATGAGTTTGCTATGTTATATGTAATCTAATCTACTTTTAATAATCTTCATTACTAGCATTATATTCAATCGAGCTATTGCTTTTCTATTGCCTTGTAAATCTTTTCTGTTGTAAACAAACTGGGGCTGATAGCTTGATGATTTGTATGAATGTTTGTCTGTTCGGTTATATGATTTCTATTGGATAAATGTGGGCACCCTATACAAAACTTGGTAGCTTAGCTTCTTACAATTTAAGTTTACTGTTTTAATTTTGATTCTATATATTCTTGCTTGCTGCTATTTTGTACTAAATTGTTGATTACAAGGATGCTTAAGGCAGCAGATATGAAATTTGTAAAAAATTTTACATATGAACGAAAATTAACCATTAGCCGCTTTGTGTTGAATTGATCATCCTGAGCCACTGATGAAAAATCATTATGCTTGAAGACAAAAAGGAAAAAAAAAAATGGAAGTCCATGATTTTTGGAAACGAAAACGAAAACAAAAAAGAAATTATGAATATTTATTGCGGCATTGGGAAAAAGAGTTTTTTTTAATATAATCTTATTATGTGCTATTAATTTTCATGTGAAGGATCTGAGCATATAAGTCGTAATAGTAATAAGAGCAGCAAGATGTATTTTCAAGTTATACAAAAGGAAATAAATAATCTCCAGCATAAACTTGTTAATTAATGAAAGTCCGAATTCAACTTGAAAAGTGTAATAAAGTTGTTAATTATACAACAGTTTCGTAAGAATTATATGGTTTGGACAGAAACAACATTGGACCTTTATTTGAAGCCTGTGAGGAACTCAGAATCCTTGCTTACAGTTTGTTCAGTATATACTATATACATGCTAATTTGCAATTTGCAATGTGAAGTTCCCAAAGAGGACCAAAAATTCAGAAGTTTAGAGTCCCACATCATGAGCTCATTATAGTTCGTACAGCGGGACGCATATAAAAATGGAAGCAAGCCGACGTTGAGAAGCACGCAGCCACACGGCGAGCACAGAGCAAACTATTCTTTCGCCTTTTACTAGGGAATACCGCGTGCAAGCTGCTTCAAGCGGCACATGCCTATCTTTGGAAGGGACCCATTTTTGGGCGGGATCCTACATTTCACCCATAAAGATTTATGTTATTTATAATATTTTATTAAAATCGGTAAATGATAATTTTTTTTTTAGGAAAAAATTTTAAAAATGCTCGTTGAAGATTTCCCTCCTAAAAATATTTGGGAAAGATATACTCCTCCGGTTCTAAATATAAGACCACTTATATTTAGGACCGGAGGAGTACAATATGAGACAGTCTTTTCTCTTCTTTCTAACCATATGGGAGCTTATAATTAATGCAATACTATCTCGGTCTTAAATATAATCCTATATTTAGGACAAATTATGTCATATATTTAGGATAACAAGTACTAATAAATTAGAAGTCCTGTATGTTATGCGAAAAGAATATTGTGACATGCAAAATGAAAATTACCACTGTGTTCCTGTGCTTTAATCTTGTTTTTAATCTCCAAATTTTCTTGGTCTTCTGTCACTTTTATTAGTTCCGTCTAGAATGCTAGTACTATTTTGAAAAATACTTGGAATGATCATGAGGTAACTTGAAAATGATGTTAATTTTGTCAAAATGGACTTAACACTCTTAATTCCATCAGTCGATTGGCAACACAATTGCTAGCCTAATAAAAGTTATAAAAATAGTAAATAAAAAAATTCATCTGATTAAAAAACCCACCTCCTTAAAACAGAATAAGCACGAATGTGAAGGCCAGTGAATCCAAAAAACACGGGCATTAGACCTCATTAAAATTAACATGCTTGGGCTAGCTGATAGTGTTTTTGAGTATTTTTTAGACAAAACAAATGTAAGAAATTAATTTATTATCCAAATTCTATATCCAATTCACTTTCGGCCAACATTCCATTTAGAAGCCCCCCCCGGGGGGGTGGCCCACTTTGAAATTTATGGCCACATAGAATGACATGTAACATAGTTTGACGGCTCTCCTATAAAAAGTGATTTCCAATTAGATCTTGCTTATTAATGTCTTGCACAAATGAATTAGATCTTCTTTTTTTTTTTTTACCTGCACCAGACAATTGCTTGAGAAAAGGTATTGTATGCCAAAAGTGTACAATTGATACGTGTTCATGCTGAAATATCCGATTCCAAATAAGCGTAATATCCTACCACAGTCATAAATTCAAATTTAAATAAAATAAGATAATCAAAACATTCATTGAAATAAAATTTATTGAATCTCAGTTCCAGAGCTATATTAATGAATACCATCACAATCAAATTCAAGATTCCCCACGAATGTTGACTAGAGGTTTGCAACATTCGTGCTAACAAATAAATAAATAAATAGTTAATAGAAATACCAATAACTAATAATCAAATAAAATCATGCCAACATTATTCCCAAAATATAATCACTATCACACATATCATTCCCAAAATATAATCACTATCACATATAACACTACATATTGGGAAATGTAGCAATAAATTGGATCAATCTACACATCACATAAGAATGATACTAAATGAGGATTCGAGAACCAGACACAGTCAAGCCTTTGATGTCAGAAAATAAGGATGGAATTAGATTCAAACACGATTTATCAAATTTCCTGTTCTTTCTCAATGTTAGCACGACCTCTACTTCACATATAAACTAAATTAGCCTGTAAAACACAACTCAACCCAAAAAAAAGTACACCTCAAATTTCTAGGGTGGCCGCAGCAAAAATTAAAAGACAGCCACCACACCTATGAATGAGACTCCTAAATTTGAATTTGAAAACTATAATAAAGGAATAAATCAAAAAATTATTCTCTGAATCGCTTAACTTATATACATGGTACAAAAGCTATGGAAAAGATTAAGCTACCTGCTAACTAGCTGTGAGAAGATCAGCAAAAAATGATAAAGCCCATGAATAAAACAGACTCTAAGACTTATTCAATGTAATTGCACTGGGAAGGAATCTAACGCGGCTACATTGTTTTAATTTGGATAAAGCTTCTTTCGGCTTACCAAGCAAGAGATCTACATAAATTGCAGTAATTGTGGCTTCTGGACTGTTCGGCAATATGGATAACGCCTGGGCAACTAGTTGATGGGCTTGGTCTAACTCACCCTGCATTGCAGATAATGCCGCAAAATTTGCATAAATTATCCCACGGGCCTCTTCTGGCTTAAGAAAATCTATACGTTGAGAATCGTCAGATGAAGAAATGTTGGCTGGCGCAGATCCTGCAGTTCCATCTTCAAATTCAGCAGTTCTCTCCACCTGCCATTTCTTGCAGTCATCTTGACTCAAAGGCAATTCAATAGCGTATCCCCCAGACAAATAAATTGACAAATGCTCGGCAGCTTCCTTTGGTCTATTTAGCAAGCAGAGTGCCTCTGCTGAATAAACATGGCCTAGAAAGAGATAAATTCTAGAGCATTCTGGAAGTTCCAGAAGAGATGTTGCAACTGACAGTGCCTTAACAGGGTTGTCTAATTCCAATTCCACATATGCCAGGTTAGCAAGGGCTACCTGCTTAATCAATAAATTTTCTCTTCTGCACATATCTTCATAATGGGACAGGGAGCTCTGAATGACCTCCTGATTAGTACCTCCCTTTTGCTCTTTCACGTCGCCCTTTGAATTAGCCTGACCTAAGCTTAATGCTAATGAAAATGCCTTGAAATCGATTCCGAGTAAATTCTTATTGTTTGAATTGCTGGATGACACATCACCTGAATGATTTTCCTCACTTAACGAATTGAAAGGCAAGCCAGACTTTAAATTATCCATCTTGTTGGAATCCAGCAAGTACAGGACATTTAACAGGAACTGCCGGGCCAGAGACATCGATAAATTCAGCTGCACATCATTTTTGAGATGACAATCATATCTGTCAAGCAACTCTGCACATCCATTTCTTGGAATCTCATTGTTCAGTACAAGTTGCCTCCATTTTCCCTTCCCAACAACATGAACTCCAATTTCCAATCTTGTTGGTAAAACACGGCTTGATTTAATTAGGCCCTTTTCCAAAGCCATCAGACAGCATTCAGCGAGCCGAAGCCACAAGAGAGGCTTATTGTAGAAGACCATACTAGACTTCTGAAAACAGCGAGCAGCAAGTAATGGCTTTCCACAAGCCAAGTACTGCATACCACAATTATATACTATAAGAAGGGCGTTATCCTGAGAAAAAGTGGGCAGCTTTAGCGGTTGGTTCTTCCTAAGGGACGAACAATTTGTCAATGCCTTGGAGAAAAACAAAGATGATGTCTGGTATTTCCCAAGCTGATAGTAAATGCAACCAAGATTGTTGTGGAAAATGCTCAAAAATGCTGGGTCTGTCCTGTTATTTGATACCATCAATAGCTTGATTGCTTTGCGGTGGTTATGACGAGCATATTCAAGCTGAGATTTCAAAAGAAGAGCCATTGAAGAATCTCTTCCACGTGCAATGTTCATAGCGAGCTTCACTTCACGTTTGGCTAGCTTCAAATTCCTGGTTAGCAGCAAAAATTCAACCTTGTAAAGTTGGAGTTTAAGCTTCAACTCAACATTAGAAAACCTATCAACCAATGCCATTGATAGATCATTTGATGATAAACCAGCTGGGATGGTTAAATTCTGTCCACCCATATCCAGCATCAGGGCTTCATAATCAAGGGCCTCTTCAGAAAAAGCCCTAGACAGATTACTTTCAGATGCATTAGCGCCTGGCCCCAGATCAGAACTAGATGTATCTGCAGCTGATGGACCACTAGGGATTGATGAAGACTTGGTGATTAGGTTTGCAGATTGTTGCTGTGCTATGTTTCCATTGTCACCTTGACTCGCATTACTAAGACTAAATGCCCTTTCCAAATAAGACAAAACATCCTAATAAAACAGATTCCACCATCAGAACTTCGCACTTCTGAAAAGCTAAATAGGAAAAAAAAAATTCTATAAGCACTCAGTCATTTTATGCCCAGAAAATATTTTTACTAACAAATGTACTTAGCTGATCATCAAAATCTCATCAAAATATGCTCATGATCTGGAATGTGAAGAAAAAATTCTCCTAGTATATTCCTTTGTTTCTTCACAATAACTCTTGCAATATTCATAACCCATATTATACACAATTATAAATACCATATCAAACAATGTTTAAAATATGTTTGTCATTTTTATGAATGATTACTTTCGTTATACTTGGTATGCTTGCTTGACCTTGACACAGTGGACACAAAATAAACTCACAAGTATATAAGTAATACTTATATCACAGTATATTTCAAAAATAAAAACTCAGTCTCACTCAATACTCAAATGTTCATATACCTACAGCACCTAACATATACAACTCAGGGTCAACAGCTCATTAATAACACTTCTAGTCCCTGGTAATAATTCTGAAAAAAAAAAATATATATATATATATATAAATGACAAAGGCTTCAACAAATGAACTAGTTTAATTATAAAATATAACTTACAGCTGATTTTGATGCATCACGGCAAGCAAGGCTAGCATCAAGCAGCAGCAGGCATACGTGTAGAGCTGTTGTCTGCTTTTTGAAAGAGAACCCAGAAAAATACAAAACCAAAGCAGTCAACACATTGCAACTTCCAGAACAATACAACATTTAATCAATTCGTGATATACCTCATCTATGGGTTCAATATTTTGATAGAGGGGTTCCAAAACTGATAATGTCTTTCTATACTCGTGGAGATGGTACCAAATGATTGCCTATAGAGATTAAAATCACAAAAAGCAAGAAAAAAAATATATACAAATAAATTTATATGCCCAAATTGAAATATATAGATATTTTGAAAACAAATTTTTCAAGTAATAAAGAGTAACCAACGTACAATATTTAGTATTGCCACAGATGAGTCAAACCCATCCGTATATGTTGTAGTGGTGCTATGTGCACCTGAAAACTGATGTGACAAAGCATTACTTCCTTTGGATCCCAAAACAACTTTGTTTCCAACATTCTTAACTGACTCTCCATGTTCTCCAGAAGCCCGAGCAAGCTCATCACACTTCCTCTAAACCAATGGCAGTAACAAGATGCAGTAGTAAGCACAACTATATAAGCGGCCAAAACAAAAAACGTGAGTACAACTAAATAGAAATGAAAACTTCAAAGAAACAAAACAAAACGCAGATGGCGCAAATTAGGACAAATCAAGTTTCAAAACCCTAAATTTTAACCAATCTTCATTTGGTTCATAGTTTGAGGGCAGATTGGAAATAAAAATGGACATCAACATCCTGACAGACTCAATGTGTGAGCAGAAAGATTGTCACCAATATTCTAGGACCCTTGTCTTCTGCAATCATTCAACTCAAGATTCCATGAGAAAAATAATACTCAAGCCTCATACAGCTGTGTTCCCTAACTTAAAAGTACATTATTCAAGTCTCAGTATGCACAGGCGCACGTCCATCCATAAATATTATATCATAAAACTAAAAACCACAGAAGAGAGAATTTCATAGTTAATGGTTGGCATAAATATTTATGTCTATCAGCCAACCGGATATTAGAAATTTCCCATCTCTGCAGCTCTCCTATTCAAACGAAAAAAAATCTACTTCAAGTACAAGATTTACAGTCATGTGAAGCAGCCAGCTATTTAAGATCAATCTAGACCAAGGTATGTGGTAAAATTTTAGACATGCATCCTCCCACTTTCAACCAAGTTCCCGTACAGAAATTTCAAAGCCCCCTGCCCATAACAAAAAGAAAAATGCATTCACCTGCGTATTGCGTAAAGGCTCATAGACTAATCATATTTTGAGTCGGCCAATTTTTGAGTTTGCAGAATTCAAAATTTAGGCCAAAGCTATCACCATATGAATTTGTCATTATCACTTTTAATTTGGTAATGATGTAAACACAATTATATACCCTTTCTCACCTAGTGCTAGGAAAACCACAAAATAAAACCATTGTTAAAACTCACTTTTCCCCCGGGGAAAAATCCTAACATCCCAAACTAAAAAAGAAAAGAAACAAATTAATTTCACTGGCGAGCCAACCAACCCAAAAAGAAAAATATGGAAAAATAAAAAAGAAAATGACAACAAAGCCAACACTTCCAAGTAAACCACAAGGAGAGAATGAAGAAAATGAGAAAGAAGAGGAGGAGATAGCTTACCTTCACACAATTAAGCACTTCAAGCAACTTCTGGGGATTCAAGGAGCCATCTTGGAAGGATTTCGTAATTGCAATATTATGAAAGACCTGAAATATTAGCATTTAAATTTAAAATCTTATATATTTGGAGAATAGGATAGCAGACTTCGTTGGTTGTATTAACCCATGATCCCACCATGATGGTCCACCTCAATTGTATGAAACAGGCTGGGATATGAATGATAACAAATCTTTCTAATATCAATGAGAAATTAAGATATGACTCCCAAGAAAAGAGACAATAGATTCTTGATGACTACAGCACAGAGGGCAGCTCCAAGCATTCTAAAACACCAAAAAGTTCATAGTGCTTATTATCTGTTCTCATTCCGGCCAAAAAAAAAAAACCAACTTCATGGCCATAGTTAATCCAATTGAAGCTCCTTCAATTATTTTAAAATATTGATCAAATTACAACCTAATCCATTTGCAGGATTCTTTTACAAGTACGCATAGAAACGACAACGCAAAGCCACAACGACTCCAATTCCAAGGAAAGTGGATATTTATCTGGTTAGTGTTATGCATGCACACAAATCATAAGTGAGCCCTTGAACAGAATACAAGCTCCAAATTTTTCTGGTGAAATTACTCCTGCATCCACTTTAGATTCAATATATGTTCTTCTAAAAGTCCAATCTACTTTTTTTGAAGTTTGAAGAAGAACAGAGCCGCCGGAAATCTAACATCTTTCTCCCTGGAAAATATAGAGGCATTCCCCAATACAAACATTTCAAACTGCTTAATACTTCATATTCAGTCATTTTTCACGTGCTCCCCCCCAGACAGATCTATATCAATTCGCATTTGCATGTATAGCAACAGAAATTTCACAGCATGCGCCCGCCAGCTAGTACGACAGGGATTTACAAAGATTGAATTTTGTCACTTACAAAAAATTGAACTAATGAATCAACGAAAGACCACCACCAGCCAGAGAAGGCAAGGGGAAGAACATACCATGGCATCAACTAACATCTGGACAGGTGAACAGAATTGAGTCTTGTCAAAACCATTCAGAAAGAAATGTAAATGGAAATGCTTAAGTGGATAACAATAAAGAGAGTCAACCATTTCCACCATTATTTCGTCCAGAGGAAAAATGAAAGCAGGCAGCAAAGTTAATGACGTTGGTAGGACCAGTCATCCATATGCATGCAAAAATAGAAAGAAAAATGACCTTGGGATCGTCTTGTTGCATCTGCAAGAGCTGCTTCAAGACTTCAACACATTCGGCAAACTTGCCTGACTGAAAATGCAAGGCAGCGTCTTTTGCTAGCGCAACGGTGACCGAGAAAGAAGCATCGTCGGAGGCATCAACCGGCGAAGAACCATCGCGGCTAGGGGCAGGGAGGGTCGTTGACGCAGAGGAAGGCGATAATGTCAAATCTCGGACTTCCATGCTCAGATCGAGTAACCAGAATACAAATCGTATTGCAAGAAAGTAGAAAAGCCCTAAACTGAGTGAAGTACTCCGGATGAAGCAGCACAGTGAGAAAGAATCTGATTATCCGAATTGATTATAATAACGAAGTGAAAAATAATTTGGTGAGAAAAAACTCTCTGTATTTATGTGTTGCAAGTGTATCCGGTTCAGCAGAGGGGAAGAGAGAGAATGAAAACCTATACGCCGAATCTGGAAGACGGGAAGATCCGGCTAGAAACAGTAACTACGGAAGTGAGCAAGGGAGTTAACTTGGGTCTCATATTTTCTCGGGAAAATTGATATTAAGCCCCTCAGCTTGTAGCACCAATTTTCAAATTAGTATAAAAGTGCACAAGCGCTAAAAATACTGTTCACATTAGGTATCAAACAGTTACAAATGACAGAAGAGGAAAAGCTTAAATTGGCATTATAAAAACGTGAAAAAATGACATAAATTCCTTGAATGTCAGCAAACGCATATTTCCTGCAATTGAGCTGAAAATAACAACATCCTTTTAACAATGTTTGAGTTGAAATTAATAGGTTTTTTTTTTAATGTCAAGAGTTCGCAAATTGAGAAAAATTACCTTCTTTTAGAAATGCATACAATTAAGTTAGAAATAACAATATCACAATGTGTTTTAGTAACTTTTGAATTGAGATTAACAAGTTTTTACTGTCTTCATGAAATGTGTCAATTAAGCTTGTAATGACAACATCGTAAAACATTTTAACAAATTTCAAATTGACATTAACAAGTTACTTTTTTATCCTCCCTTCTGACATATGTAAATAATGAGCAAAAATAGCCCAGCTATCCAACAAAATGGTATAAATAATGTGAAAATAAAATATCCCAAACCTAAGTCAAAAGTAATAAACTTCAATGCTATCAAGTCTCAAATCTCATGTATTCTAATTATCTCAGTTTTTCAAGGTACAAAAACGAAGCACATATCTTCCCCAAGCCATAACAAAAAAACAAAAACAGCATAAGCTCCCAGTTAAAAGACGCTAAGCTATTTGAAGATCAGCAAGGAACATTGCCGCAAAAGAAATGTTTGCTAGAAACTTGAATACATCAAGCTAGTGAGATTCGGATTGGTGAATAAACCTATTAGGGCTGCGGGTTAAAGATTAATGGGTCAAACTCTGATTAAATTATCAATGAAATTGAAGTGAAGAGTGGGATTTAGGGGCTTAGAGTTTAGGGATAGAGACCAGAGTCGTTGATCCATCCCAAATCCCTTCCCATCTGTTTACACACTTCTAAACCCGTGCATTGCTTGGATTCCTGCAACCATCGTTCATCCCCGCTGAGCCCACCTCATGTCGCGTCTCCAAATCTGGTTCTTGATCCATTCACATTGAAACACGAACAGAGCCCTCCGGAGGTGAATTCCAGCTCGTGTCAGCTCTGTCCGCTGCTTGAAAGATGGTGTTCTATAAGGTGGTGGGGGCATCTGTCTACCAATCCTTCTAGTTGCTCACAGGATCTTTCAAAGGCTTTCTTGCTGCGATTTCTTCCTTCTTTTTCTTTCTTCATTCTCTTCATTATTGTAAATGTATTAAGAATTTTTTTCTATTCAACAAAAAGTTGCACATTGTTTGAGAAATGTTAATAATTCATGCAAAGATATTTATATATCTGAGTTTTAGTTGGGATTTTTCAAGAAAATTTTATTGGGATTTCCCCCAAAAGTTTTTTAAGGAGTTAAATGGTTATGATTTTAGGGTTAACGTGCAAATTTGTTATGAAAGTTTGCAGCATTTAGAAATTTTTTGGATGTAAATTTCCATCAAAAGTTTAAAATCATAGTAATGTTATTATATATCGTTAAAGATGTTAATGGTTAATGTCATTGTTTTAGTGGTCAACATTAGCTTTCTAATGTTAAGGGGTAAAATTATTACACTTTCATGACAGATTTAGGATGTATAGTCTAAGTGAAAACTTCTGAGATAAATTTGCATCTTAACCTATGATGCTTTTATTGATGAGAATGACTTTTTGCATATTTATTATTATAAAAATAAATTAAGTGATGATAATTAAATTGAATAGTCTACATATTATTGACTTTTATTTTCCGTAAGAAATTTATGCGGTCACCAAACAAAATCAAATTTATTTCTTAGCTAATAAGATTAAAAAAAAGGAAAATTTAAGCATAAAGACCTAGAATAATCAATATTTATGGCAAAGATCCATTAAAATTATAACTGTATTGGACAACCAAAATATAAAGAATGGACAATTATTTAAAAGAACCATCCAATTGCATTTACCTTTTCCTCTCCTCAAATTCGCACCATACTGTCCAGCAAGCAACAATTCTTATGGCACTCAACGTAATAGCATTTCTTGAAACCATTTTACACATACGTGACATGAATTATACACCCAAAAAAAAAAGTGGCAGAAGAAAAGATGGACTGTCCACAACGGAAGTTAAATTACAAAAAAAATAATCATTTGCTGAAAATATTAGAACTAACTTATTTCAGTTGCATAAAAAGAAGATGTCGCATAGCAAAAAATGATTGCACATAAGAGAAGTTAAGCTGCACATAAGAGAAGTTAAGCTGCACAAAATTTTTGAGAATCATTTGCTAGTTAATTTCTAAATTACGAATTTATTCCTAATTTTCCCAACAAAAATATACAGCAGAGGGGCATAGTTAATTCAAGTCGCTTTTATCCTGCAATATTTTTTAAATTCTCTCTCCAAAAAGCATTTCGATGTTGACTTCACAATCTTTCTTCGGAAACTCTATGCTTCTGCCATTATACCTTTGCAATAATAAAACAAATCAACATTGACGAATATAGATGGTGTTGTGAGGAACAGATCCTGCAGAAGAACTTTAACTAATGCCCCCGGTTGGTAATTGTCTAAGAGGAACGTGTGAGTTGTGGAGAGAAAATGTGGGATTTAACAAGGGGTAATTTAGCATTTTTAAATGTATAATCTGGTATTTGATCTTTTAAAAAATTAGGATTTTTAGGCTCCTTTGTAATAAATATTTTTTCTTCCTGCTCTTCCATTATAATTTTCCCTTACTTTGTGTTTGGTTTGACAGAATGGAGGAGAGGAGAGTGGTTTTAATGAAGGGGAGGAAGCTAAAGTGCATGAGAGGGCAGCTACAGAGGGGAAAGGAGGCGAGATTTTTTTTTCAGTGTAATTTAGAGTATACTCAAACCACTTTGAATTTAAGACTAATTTCTATCAGGCTAAGAGCATTAAAGTTGAAGTCCTCCTAACAACTACATTTTCTGGATTCAAACTTCTATTCTCCTCCTTAATGGGGTAAAACTGCTTACCATCTCAACCAACAGCTTATTAGTGAGGGGAGATATTTTAATGATCCCTTATTTTGTATTGACTGAAGGGGAGGGAAGGGGAGAAAATGATACTAGGAGGGAAGATAATACAAATTAACTATTTTAACCTTAGAAAATTTAAATGGATTTTCCATCCTTTCTATTTTATCAAGACATAAATATGTATAAACACTCAACACATCATCACGCGCATATTCACAAGTAAGCAGTCAATATGGGAAAATGAGTGGAAAGCAAAATAAAATATTAACAAAACAATGTAATTAGAAGAAAGGCCAAAGAATACTCACTAGTTCTGAATATCACAAGATCACGATCGAAAAATTTTTAAGAGGAAAGACGAGTGGGTAGGAGGGATTTTGCTCCCCTCCTCTTGTTTGGGTTGCTGAAATTTTTAAGATGGGAGAAAATATTTTAAAATTTTTCCTCATCTCCCCTCATAACTCTCCTATTCCAAATTGGAAGAATTTGAAAGGAAAATAGTAATATTTTAGCTTGTTTTGATTAATATGTTTATAATTAGTTTTTAATATCTCTATATTATCTTTCTGATAATTGTCACTCTCTTATCAAATCATATGTCAAAGATATTCATATATCTCAGTATGAGTTGGGATTTGATTATTTCAAGAAAATTTTATGGGGATTTCCCCTAAAATTTTTTTAGGAATTATATTGTAATAATTTTATGGTTAAAGTGTAAATTTGTTCCGAAAGTTTTCAACACTCAAAAAATTTTTAGATATAAATTTGTACCAAAGATTTAAAATCATAACAATATTGTCATATATCGTTAAAAATGTTAATAGTCAATATCACTGTTTGAGTAGTTAATGTGAGTTTTTCAACAGCAAGGGAAAAAATTGTTAAACCTTCAGGACAGATTTAAGATGCATACTTTAAGTGAAAACTTTTGAGACAAATTTGCACCTTAACCCATGATGATTTTATTGATGAGAATAACTTTTGCATATTTATTATTATAAAAATAAATTAAGTGATGATAATTAAATTGAATAGTTTACGTATTATTTACTTTTATTTTCGGTAAGAAATTAAAATTTATGCGTTCGCCAAACAAAATCAAATTTATTTCTCAGCGGAGAAGATTAAAAAAGGAAAAATTAAGCAGAAAGACCTAGAATAATCAATATTTATGGCAAAGGTCCGTTAAAATTCTAATTATATTAGACAACCAAAATATAACGAATAGACAATCATTTAAAAGAACCATCCAATTGCATTTACCCTTTCCTCTCCTCAAATTCGCACCATACCGTCCAGCGAGCAACAATCCTTATGGCACTCAACTTAATAGCATTTCTTGAAACCAATTTACACATACGTGAGATGAATTATAAACACACCAAAAAAAGTTTAGTTGTACAAAAAAATGTGGCAGAAAAAAAGATGGACTGTGTACAAAGAAAATTAAATTACACAAAAGAATAATTGTTTGCACAAAATATTAGAACTAATTTATATTTAGGTAAGGTGGATTGCACACAAAAAAAGTTTAGTTGCACAAAAAGAAGACGTTACAAAATGAAAAATGATTGTATATAAAATAAGTTAAGTTGCACGCATAAAAAATTAAGCTGTACAAAATTCTTAAGAATCATTTGCTAATTAATTTCTAAATTACCAATTTATTCCTAATTTTCCCAACAAAAATATACAGCAGTGGGGCATAGTTAATTCAAGTCGTTTTTATCCAGCAATATTTTTGAAATTCTCTCTCCAAAAAGCATTTCGATGTTGACTTCACAATCTTTCTTCGGAAACTCTATGCTTCTGCCATTATACCTTTGCAATAAAACAAATCAACATTGACGATGGTGCTGTAAGGGATAGATCCTGCAGAAGAACTTTCACTAATACCCCTGTTGGTAATTGTCTAAGAGGAACGTGTGAGTTGTGGAGGGGATTTAACAAGGGGTAATTTAGCATTTTTAAATGTATAATTTGGTGTTTGATCTTTTAAAAAATTAGGATTTTTAGGCTCCTTTGAAATAAATATTTTTTGTTCCTGCTCTTTCATTATAATTTTCCCTTACGTTGTGTTTGGTTTCATAGAAAGGAGGAGAGGAGAGTGGTTTTAATGAAGGGGAGGGAGCTAAAGTGCATGAGAGGGTGGCTACAGAGAGGAAAGGGAGGCGAGATTTTTTTCCATGTAATTCAAAGTATACTCAAACCATTTTGGATTTAAGACTAATTTCTGTCAGACTAGGAGCATTAAGGTTAAAGTCATCATCATAAGTGTGTTTTTAGGATTCGAACTTGTGTTCTCCTCCTTACAGAGGTAAGACTGCTCACCATATCAACCAACAGCTTGTTGATAAGATGACATATTTTAATGATCTCTTGTTTGTATTGATTGAAGGGGAGGGAAGGGGACAAAATGGTACTAGGAGGAAAGCTAATAAAAATTGACTATTTTAACCTTATAAAATTTAAATAGATTTTCTATCTTTTCTATTTTAACCTCATCAACACACAATACATCAACACACACATTCACTAGTACGCAGTCAATATGGGAAGATGAGCGGAAAGCAAAATAAAATATTAACAAAACAATGTAAGTAGAAGAAAGGCCAAAGAATAAATTTTAACAAAACAATGTAATTAGAAGAAAAGCAAAAGAATACTTACTAGTTCTGAATATTACAAGATAACGATTGAAAAACTTTTAAGAGGAAAGAGGAGTGGGTAGGAGGGATTTTGCTCCCCTTCTCTTGTTTGGGTTGCTAAAATTTTTAAGAGGGGAGAAAATATTTTAAGATTTTCCCTCATCTCCCCTCATAGCTCTCCTCTTCCAAATTGGAAGAATTTGAAGAAAAATAGTATTTTAACTTGTTTTGACTAATATGTTTACAATTACCTTTTAATATCCCCATATTATCTTTTTGATCTTATATTATGTGTGTAAATGATGATAACTGTCACTCTCTTATCAAATCATATGTCAAATCATAAAAAATCCCTCCCCTCCTCTCTCGTCAATTCAAACAAAATAGTATTAAAATACCAAAATTTCTATTTATATCATTTACTACTAATTGAAAGATTTTGTTTTTTCAAATATTATATGTGCCTGAGCAAGCAATATTCACAAAGACATGTCTTTGCTAAAAAAAGAGTAACCAATAAGCTGCTGATTGAGATAATTTACAAACTCATTTTCATAAAGAGAAAAATACAAGTTGAGATCTTACAAAGCTTCCCTATTGGTAATAGCTCAAGATAACCAAACAAGGACAGTTGAGAATTGTCTTCCTTCGTCAGCATCCACCTCATGCCTAGTGGATGGAGGTTGATCAAGGATATAGAACTTAACCTCCATGCTGTGGTAGGCACTGGTGGGCAGATTTGCATTGGTCCAAAAAATTTCATTCCCTTCTCACCAAAAAAATCATTCCCAAGGAATGGAGGTCATTCCGTCAGTCTACTTGAGTATTGCTCACTGCCAAAGCTGTTAACCTCGTCAATCTCTTTCCTATTTGCATACCACATAGGCCACTGCCTCCTACCAAAGATGGCCAAGTGATCCGTATTGCAACTGAGACCCCAAAAAAAAAAAAAAACAACAATAGTACAAATCACCAGAGTACACCATAAATATTTTCAAAGTTCTCCTAAGCTAGGCCTCGGCCACAATGGAGGATACACATGGACTGAGGATACATCACTATGTGATGGGGGAATCTCATCAAAACGTATTTACACTGTTCATATTTGGGTGCCAAAAAAACAACTACCCTCTTGCATTCGTTTGAAACAATTTAACGAAAGGGATTAACAACATGGGTTACTATTTTCAACACCTGAGTGGCTGGTGAAAATAATCTACGCTCAAGTGCAGACGTATGCAGGTCTGCAGACAACTCTTACGACAGATACAAAGCTTCTAAATAATCATCGATGTAAGCTAAGCTGGGCCAGTGATCTGTACGAATTCGAACTAAAGTTGAAACATCACAGACTTCCATTTGAAAAAGCAAATGAAACCTCGGAGGAAGAACTATTAAGATAAGAATACAACCCAAGTTTCGTTTTCTAGCACTGCTAACGCCCCCCTTGGTATCCTCATCATTGTAAGTCAGGAAAAGTGGGCCCGTATCAAAATTAGCAGCTGAAGCAGGATCATGTGAAGCATCTGAAGTATCATCCCAAATGATGTTCTGGATGATGCCGCCGCCACGTACAATATCAATAAGAGGCTCCCCAGTCACACCCACAACATAGCATGCTAGGTGGCGCTCAGTTGCCTGGACCAAAGAGGCTACAGGGGTATCAAGAAGCTTAACAGATCGGGTTCCACTGATGGCTGCGACTCCTTTGCTTCCTTTCAATGGAAAGGTCTCCCGCCCAGTGTTGGAGGACGTCCCACATGCCTCCCATAAAGCAGTGAATAAGTCTAATTTGTAGCGAGGTATTGCATCTTCTGCTATGTCTGGTGGAACAATGGCCTTTAAAAACATGTCCTCTATGCCGACAGTAATTCCTCGAAGCTGACCTTGAATGATCTGGCCGTTTTCCGCATTGGTTTCAATGTGAACATCAACAACACCAGGTGTTGGTTCCCTTGGCTCCAATTCGATCACCACAGAAGCTCTAAATTTATCTTCTTTGGCACCATTTTCTACAGGAACAATTGAGAGATTCTGAGATGTATTATTATCATAACGTTCACCAAGAAGAAAAGGTATGCGATAAGATGGAATAGGCCCATATGGTGCAGAAGATGAGAATTTTAACACAGTAGCATATATAGCAGGAAGGGCATCTATCTCTTCCAAGGACAAGGCAGTGGTATCGATTCCTAACATGCGGATGAAATTACTAGACTCAAGTCTCAAACTACAATTTATCTTGACTCTGAGTCCTGGCATACATCTGAAGTCAGGAATGCAGGAAAAGTACTTCCTCAATGTGTTCAAAATATCTGCAATTTTAGAATCTGTCACGCGCAGTGGCTCTTGGGTTTGGCTAATTCTTCCCATTTCAGGAATAGTCTCGGTATTAGAACTTTCAGGAGACTCATTTTCCTCAGCAGGGGCTTCACTGTCCTTGACACCCTCTAGATAGGCAGGTTTGTCGTTGCTAACCCCAAAACTTGATAATGACAGTGACCAAAATTGTTTAACAAGCAAAGGGATCACACGCTCAAGGTGAATGCAGGATGATAAGTCCCTAAACGTCTTGAACTTTTGAGAAAGTCGAGGTGACTGAACGCTGTAAAAAGAACTTGACTGTGAAGATGGGGAGACACCATGGATCAAGTCCCCAAGTTTCAAGATGTCTCTGAGCTTCTTCCCTGGAATGCAAACCAGCATACGCAAGTAGATTCTGCAAAAACAAACAACAGAAAACATTAGAATAGATAAGCGACCATTTTGTAGGCCCTATGAACCTTTTCCAAGCTATTTTGAACTTCAAGAATGGAAGATGATGAAAGGATATCACACAACCAATACAAAACCAAAGGGAAAAACAATAAGAGAGAACTACAATAAGGTCCCAAAAAAGAAAAATAATTATAAAAAATCCCAATAACAGCTTAAGCAGCTTGTAATGACAAGTTTCAGAATAGGAAATGACAACTTCTGGAACTTGTTTTGTAATTGTTTTCCTTTCTTGGGACCTCATTGTAATTCTCCCAAACAATAGTAAACAAAAAAGAACAAACAATTCACCGTCACTACCTTGCATTATCACGAACTTCCAAATCAGGATAAAAGAGACAAGTGAAAGCAAGCATACGAGATAACCTAAGGAACAATCTGGAACTATGTCGGTGAACCAGCATGGTCCGACAAATCCCAAGAACCCTACTACCATGGGACCAAGATTTCATTCCTGTATCTGGGCCATGTTTTTCGACAAGGAAAAACATGAAGTTTGAGAGCAGCTCCAACAATCTGAGTGGAGGTATTGTTTCGTTTTCAGAAATTCTATCAAATAAGGGGAAGTAAGAAATCAACTTATAATCCACTCTCAATTTTGGAAGCAAATGCTCATCAAATTTCTGAAGTAAACGCTCTCCCAACCAAGAATGCTTTTTACAGGAGAGAAAACGATCAACAAAGGCAACAACCACAGGAACCAATCTCCAACCATCCAACATCATGTTCACAAGCATCCCCTGAAAAACGAAACTCAAATTTAGTATTTGCTAATTCAAAATTCACATATGATAATGCAAATCCAAAGAGAATAAAAAAGTTACTATCATTCAAAAGAAACAAAAGAGAAATGATAATAATATTAGCTTCCATTTCAATCACGTAGCACAAGCCTAACATTTTATTCTATGGAAGGAAGGACAATAACAAATCCTCAGGTATCGATTTTTAGGCTTGGGCCTAGGCGTGGTTCTTTAACCCATACTATAAACTAGCAGAAAGAGAACTGGAATTCATAAATTATGGCTTGCTATTATTACCCATAAAAAGGGGAGGGGTTGGCGGCGAGATATGGAAACCATTTTTCTCTTTAAATCCCCAGTAGCATTCATTAGATAGAAAATGTAAAGCGGGAACTCAAAGGACAAAACCAAAATTTGGTGAAAAAAAACGACCTCAGCATATGATCAAGTAGCCAAAAAGAAAACTGCTAAGGCAGTAAAGGGTAGTAAATCTTCTATATGATTTTTAACTATCCTACCAGCATGGTTCATCAATAGGACTGGAGAAATACAAACAACCTGACCTAAACCAGCAGGGCTTTTTCTCCTTTGGGAAACAAGATATTGATGAGATGAGATAACAGACCAAGGTAAAAATAACGGAGGCCATGAAATCCTGCCCAGACAAAAGAAAACAACATAGGCTCTAAGGCAAAAGACGTCAATCCATTTGAAGGTCCATGAAGGATACTCCCCAAAAAGAAACTGTTTGTAGAAACCCACCAGGAGGTCATTAAAATAATCCTCTCCCAAAGAAGACTTGATGGAAGAAATTGCTAATAAAAAACACCATGGCATTTTGTTCTAACTAAAGACACCGGAAACCAACAAGAACTGCACAGTGCCAGTAAACTCCAAGCTTCTTTGACCTTCCAAAATCCATAAGCTTGCCAGCTACAAAACCACTAAGATCAGCTGGACAAACCCATTTCTTGTCAAGAAATTCAGAAAACAATACACCCACTACAAATGAAATCTACCAATGTGTGTTTGGATGTGGTAAAAAAGTGTTTTTTTTTTTTTAAATGAAAATCATGGTTTGTGATAAAGATGGCCAAACACCTCATGCAATCCAAAAATTGATTAATTATACCAAAGCCATGGTTTCAAGGCCAAAACTATGGTTTTCCATCAAGCTAGGGTGATC
Organism: Neltuma alba; assembly: GCF_004799145.2. Taxonomy (NCBI): domain Eukaryota; kingdom Viridiplantae; phylum Streptophyta; class Magnoliopsida; order Fabales; family Fabaceae; genus Neltuma; species Neltuma alba. The sequence continues at coordinate 11,226 of NW_021636749.1, read as the reverse complement.
AGATTCTGAAAAGAATAATGACAGTGTTAGAGGGTAACAACTATCCAAACATTATCACTTTTTTCTACAAAATCTATTCTCCAAAATCACTTTTAATCACCTTTTTTCAAATATTATCACTTTTTTTCACAAAATTTATTCTCGAAAATCACTTTTGACCACCTTTTTTCAGAATCTATTTTCCAAAACTAGTTAAATACCACAATACCATTTTTCCAGGATACTGGAACTCAGTCATTTTACAACCTTGTTTGTAATATTAACATATCTTCCATCATTGACATCACATTCAGAAAACAGACTCTATTCTGGTTTTATATTATAATATAGTATGAAAACTAACATAAGAAAATTAAGCTACTGTTGCAAACCCCACCGGTTGCCTCTGAATTCACCAGTAGTTATTCTGTTCTATTACATCAAGAATCACGATATCTGATTTTTAAGAAAATACACCAAACAATATTTTCTGTCCTCCCTTCTGGCACATATGAATAATAAGTAACAATAGCCCTGATATCCAACTAAATTGTACAAATAACATGAAATTAAAGTATCCCAAACTTAAGCCAAAACTAATAAACCCCGATGCTATCAAATCTCAAATGTCATGACTTGTCATTATCCCACAGCTTTCCATTTTCTTTTCATTTTGATACAGTATCAAAATCTAGCAAAAAATTTACCCCTAGCAATAAAATTCAACTTTGACAGGGCATCATAATCACAGGGGAGGTGGAAATTTTGTTGAAATATCAATAAGATGGGCAGCAAGCAAAACAAGGATAGAGTTAGAATTACCTCTAAGGTACAAAATATTTTGGAGTCTAACAGATATGTTGTTGTAGAAGGATCATAATCAGAATGAGATGACGAGCTAATCACAAATTTATGTAAGGTACGGAACATGACAGCTGTTTCTGTGCTCCCTGGAGGTAACCATTTGAAAGATGATACACAGACAAGACTGTCTCCAAAGAGCTGTACTGGATTAACTGAATCTACTTCCTCCTGTGAACTACCTCCCGATCTCAAGATATCAACGCATATTGAGCAGAGCGCAAGGAGGTCAAGTTTTAACGCTTTCAAAGCAAGCGGATCAAATAAATTCGGATAAAACGCCGAGCATAATGTGATTACAGACCTAGCTTTTCCAACTTCTTTACAGAAAATCAATTTACTGAAACCCAACAACCACTGAATAGCTAGCAATCGAAAGACCAAGTAATGCTGTGCTTCTCTTGAAATTAACAAAAGCCTTCGGGAAATCTCTCCCTCTTGCCCATCAAAAGCATCTAAGAAATGCAAATACATCATCAAAACAACATGACACAGCATAGGGTCATACGAATAAATCATTCCAAAAAACTGCACCTTCAACATTGATGATTGCAACTCCAAGGCCACTGCCACCGGCAATATCATTGCCATGAACTCCATCATTCCACAAGGAGTCATAACATGCGGCCACTCTAGCAAGAAGGCTATCGCCCTCCTTAACTCCTTATAATTCAAACCTGAAATTTCCTTGTTGGAACCCATTAACCATTGGGGCACATTGAAAGGGACCATCGGTACAGATGTATTCAAAATAGACAGATTTAATTTCTGAGCCACAATGTTATGTATGACGGACATGAACAACAAAATGTAGTTCTGGGAAGCGTGAGTGCGCTCATTTTGGCACAAGCCCCATAAATGTCCAACAATCTCGGAAAACAGACAAGGATTCGCCCTCTCCAACTCCCTCAGACACTCGCAGGCAATGGCACGAGTATGGCGGTCCACCCCATGATTCGGGCGATTAATCATGGTCAACAAAAATTCAACCAACTTCACAGTATATCTCGCTTCAAACTTGTCAAATTCATCAAGACATATTAGAATCGATGTGGTGGAAACCATCAATTGCTCTTTGAAAGTGAAAGTGATGTGAACCCCATCCACTGGAGCTTGAATCACAATTCGAAGAGTATTGATGAGGCGATCGAGGAAGTGGGACTGATGTTCATGGTCGAACAGAGAATCCGAAAATTCTTCAAGGAAAAGGAGGAGTTGAATCTTGAGAGAATGAGAGAAGTCCTTTCGGAGAAGGGCGTTGAGTAGGAGGTCAAGCAGAGAAGGGAATGGATAAAGCGACGTCCATTTGCGGCAACGAGGACCACCGTACTGGAAGTCGTCGATGAGGGTTTCCCAGTCGAGAGGAGAGAGAGGCTTCAATGGTGGCGGAGTCGGCTTCTCTGCCATGATTTGTCACAGACGGACATCAATCAATTCTCAAATTATCTCAATAGCTCAGGCGAAAAAGATGCTTGAGATTCGTCGAAATCTCACATAACTGCTCTCCACAACAACTTCTGTTTTGTATTTCTTTGAATTGAAGATTCCTAAACACACCATCAAGAAAGACATTTTCTTGCTGAAACAGACTGCGAATTACAGTGCCTGGTAGCAATCACACAACATCAGATGGCTTCTAACAGGGTATGTTAATGGTATCGGGGAGAATGAGGGTAAAAAGGTAATACATGATTCAACAGACAACAGGCCGTGCTCATCAGGAGTGCTCAGCACTCAAAACGCTGCGTTTTGAGTGCTCAGCCGTTTTTTTTTTTTTTACTTTATACTACCTCAAATCATTAATATAAAAATATTTTGATATTAAATTTAGATTTAAATATAAGATTCTAATCTACTTTCTCTCTCATATATATTTATTTTTAATATAATCTTTATAATAATTGCACGTGTTAAAAATTTAATCAATTATTAGTAATTATAGCTAATACACATAATTAGTAAAAGGTATTTTAGAAAAAAACAACACTTATTTGTTACAAATGAGTAATTTAGCTAATTTTTTTAATACACTTGAATTAGTTAAACTAACCTTATATTAAGGATCAAAGGAAGTATGTATTAAAATAATTTTTTATTAACATTTATCTAGTACTCAAAAATATTTTTTTTAGATGTTTTCAATATCTTAAAGTATTTTATTATTCATTTAGTACCTTAAAATATTTTTTCACGTGTGTTTAATGTTTTAAAAAATTTTCTATTTCCTAATATTGTATCACAAAGTATTTTAAAATATTGAAAAATATTTCAGAATACTAGATAAATCATAAAAGACTTTAGAATACGAGACTCTAAAATATTTTTTAGGTAAGCCCATTCACAAAGTATTTTAGAATAATGAACACGTATGAAAAAATATTTTAGGGTACCAAATGGATCACAAAATACTTTAAAATACTGAATTCTTAAATATTTTTTCAAATGCATTGTTAGAAAATATTTTAGAACACTATATACATATGAGAAAATACTTCGGGATATAATAAAATATTTCAAAATATTGAATGTATCTAAAGAATATTTCAGAGTATTAGATAAACTTTAACTAAAAATAATTCTAATACATATATTTTTTTGTAGCGAAAAAAATTAAAAAAAAAATAAAGGTCCCTCATGCTCAACACTCAAAACGTCCACGTTTTGAGTGCTGAGCACTCCATGCTCATTAAGATGATGAGCACGGAATGCAGATCGTATAAATAGGCCTGTGCAGTATATTTCCAAACAATCCTTGCCCTTTTTGTTTGGCTAGTGGATAGAATCAAAATCATAATTTTAAAAGTGTTTTTACAGTATACAAAGTAAATATATAGAGGAGCTTATTTTGATTTATAAAAATATTTTTTAAAAATATTTTTCATAGTACCTAAATGCCTCTCCAAGGCATCAATATACAACCAACAAGGAAGGAAAAACATATGTCTACAATGACAAATTATGTCTCCACCAAGACGTCTAAACCAGATAAAGATGATTCCATCTTTGCATCAGTCTTACAACCCGTTTTTTTTTTTTTTCAGTTCTATAACCCTCTACTCTTAATTCTCTCAAATCTCCTTTTTTTTTTTGACCGGAGTCTCAAATCTCCTTTTCATTCTTACGTTTTCTTTCTTCATATGCTTTCAATGCATTAATTTGATTCTCTTCATCCCATTCAACAACGACACCGTCATTTTTAGATGACTCATTCTTCTTTGAATTAGTTTTATCTACCTTCAGCTCATCAACATTCTCTATATCTAAGAGTGCATCCTTTGATTACTGTCTCGGCCTTGTCATTCTCTTTCTTATCTGATTGTTGTCGCAAAAGCATCTTTCAACCATCTTGTGCATGAACATCAACAAGACAAATGGTGAAGAAAAGAGATCTTGGACCAAAGCCTCGAACCTTTGGCTTGACAAACAGTAATATATGATTTAATCCATATATATATATATATTATAAAACTCATCATTTCTGATGATTTTACATCTAAACATACATTTCAATCATTTCATCTAACCTTATTTTGATTTATCAAATTTACTTTTTCCTATAACAGCGTAACCAAACATATACCACATTGTATTAATTGATTTTTTTTTGGTGACATGTATTAATTGATCTTTATCCCGACTTCATATTGCAAAAATCAATTTGGGACAAAAGTCTCTTTTTACAAATTTTAATCCAGATGAGCATAAAGATGAATGAATGAATGAATGAATTAGAGATTTAGGGGTGCAATGCTGATGACGATAGGTCGAGTGACATGTTGTTGATAAAATCGGGGGTTTTGCGGGGAGCACAAAAACCATTTTTCTTCATTTATTTATTTTTTTGAGTATATGTTCTTGTTGTTTTTTTTATATTATTGTTTAAAATCTTTGATTCAAACATTGGCTACAATGACTCGCTTGCACAATTTTTTTACTAAGCTTGTGTATTCTTCTATTAAAAAAATCATAATCAAGATATTATTGGGTACTAAATATGAATATCTTTATACTGAGAATTTGAATCTTGATTTGCTATATAGACATATGGTATTGCAGGCTTCTATAAGGCCACGTTTGGTACGTGGCATTGGGAGCGAGGGACAGGGATTGGATCAGGGAATGAGACAATTTATGGTGTTTGGTACGTGGCATTGAGCAAGGCATGGGATTGCATAGTGCCTCACGGGTGGAATTGGACAAGCCCGCGCTCCCCCTAGTATTGCATTTTCAATCCTAGGATTGAATATTTTTAGGACAAAAACATCCTCATTATAATAATTTTCAGACAAGTTTAACCTTCTCACTTTCGCCCTAGTCTTCTCTTATGGTTTTGAACTTGCTGCTTGCTTTCCCTCTCCTCACTTTCTTACTCATTGGAAGGGGCATTATTGTCTTTCCATAACTTGGATCTGACTTTAAAATAAAAATTAATCGAGCCAATCCCTTCAAATATTACCTTGTACCAAATGTAAGTCTATAGCATCAATTCTCAGTCACATTTCCACTCCCATTCCCTGTCTTATTACCAATCCCAAACCCTCAAATTCATTGCTGCGTGCCAAAGATAACCTAAGGGTAGTTATTATGACGTGTGGGCCTATTGCTTGGTTTGGGCTCTTTTTAAACTAGGGTGACGGATCCACGACCTGGAGCTCTAAGTCCATGTTTGTTCATGGGCCGGGCTCACAACTGAGGATCATACGATGTCGTTGATTTGAAAACGTAGAATCCATACATTAATCAGACCTCTAGTCCACATATATCTACGCTACTTAATGGGTTTCAGTCCTAACTAATATTTGTTTTTGCTTGAATTACAATTTCAGGAGTAATAAATAATGAAGCCACTGTGGAAGGGGGGCTGATGTTCATGATCGAAGAAAGAATCTGAAAATTTTAAGGAAAATGGGAAAATTTGAGGCAAGAACCTAGATAGAATAGTATCTAAGGGAAATTGCAATCAAGTCCCAAGAAAAATATTTGATTACTCTAAAGTTCATTGACAATATGAAGAGCGTTCAATGACAAGTTCCAGCATAGAGAACAATAACTGATTTTTGTTGCTCACTTGTAATTGAGATTTTAACGTAATTGAATTCCTTCTTTAGGATCTAATTATAATTCTCTCTGATACGAAAATATCTTAACAGTTGTGATTATTTAGAATAACCAAAAACCAATTAGAAATTATAAATATATAAATGCTAAATTATCTCTAACCAGGCCTTTGCCTACTTTATCTATTAATATAAGTGAACAAATACAAATATTACCTCCAGTCCCAAATATAAAATAATTACAAATTAGATCTTATATATAGGGCTAGAGGAAGTACTAATATAAAAGAACAGTTTCTTATTGTTTATTCTCTTTCATATTCATCTATTAATATTTTTCTGCTAATTATATTAATTATAATTTATTTAATTTATTTTTAAAATAATATTTGTTTATTAAGATTTATTGAAATTCATTTTGAATTATTTTTATGATATATTGTAAAATAAACAATAAATATTTTAACTTAAAAAATTATTACTGTTATGTGATATACCATTTATTAAAACATACGTTAGTTTGCCTCTTCACTATAATAAAAAAAAGATATAAATAGTGCCTTGCTACTCTCTCTCTCTGCCATGAATAGTGCCTGTGTACCTAAAAAGGGGTTATGAATTAATCATATTATTTAGCCTCATGCTGAGGTATAAGGCATGACCTTATTTTAAATGATTTTGAATTTTTAAATCAATCATTTTTATTCAAATTATTGTGGCACTACATTGATATTAATAATATTCTATTATTAATTTTATTTATGTTATTACTCACAGTCTGATTTCTGATGATTCATATACAGTGTTTCCTATGAATCATTCTAGTGTAAATACATAATGATTTTAATTATAATTTGGTTGATTATTCAAAGACTAATTATTTTTTGACTCACCCTAAAATGATTATTTCAAAAATCTAAACTGACCAATGTTCCATTTAAATAATTTGAATTTTAATAATTCAATAAAAATCAGAAAAATAGGTCTAGCCTGTTGAATCGACCTGTTTAGCTTTAAAAATAATAAGAGTTTTGGAATAAGCGGGCTTTTGAAACAGAAAAAATCACAAAAAAGACCGTTAAAATTAAAAAATTGCACACAATACCTATTCATAAGAATTATTGTCAAAATCCATACTATTTTTTTGTTAAAACACATACTAATATTGTAATGGGTCTCTATTTATATTTTTTTCTATTTTGGCAGTCTTTTTCTGCTATTTTTCTTTTTTTGAAACCCCTATTCTTAAACTTGAGCTCCTTAAATGTCAATCCTTCATGATTAATTTTCAATCCATTTAATTTAAGTCCATAAACTTTTTAGGAAACCTATTAGAATATCCAAATAAAAGTAGACCCATTAAGAAAAGTTCTCTTTAAAAGGCTTCAAAATATTCCATCAAGTCATCATATGGAGCTCTTGCTTTCTTGGATGTATTCCTTTCTAATAATAAGAAACAAGTAAATGGCGAGTTACAATTTGATGCTTAGTATTCCCTCCCTCCCTTTTTATATAAAAACATTTGACCCAATCAATTGATCAGAAAATTAGTTAAAATTAATTAAAGATATAAAATTATAAGGTTTTTTTAAAAAAATAAACTTATTTATAGGGGAGAGAGTAAGAGAGAATAAAAAATTATTAAATAAAAAAATTACAAAAGAGAGAGAACGTGTGATAGTCTGATAAAAAAAAATAAATGAATGATGCTTTAATAAATGAGATAATAAATATATTGAGATTAAAAATAAGTAACTAATTGAGACAAAAATAAAAATGGGCTAAGAAAATTTAAGATATTCTGTAAATGTTTTTTATGAATAGGGATAGGGACAAGGTGGACAGCACAGAGAACTATGAGCTACTGAAAATAAATAGCAAACAGAACATAAGTTAACATGAAAACAACTAAATTAACAAATGGACTTAACGGAATCTGTGTTATTTCGTAATTAAGAGAAGAAGTGGGCTCTCGAATATATTGATAGGCCCACTAAATCAAACCATCAATTTTCTGGTAGGTTTTTATTCTTCTTAATTAGCACTTAATTTTTAATATTTAAATTCCCCTGAAATTTATAAAAAATTAAATAAATAAAATAATTGCATGGAGTCTATAGTCTGTGAGAGAAAATTGAAGAAAAACCCATTTAACAAGTTCAGTGAGATATAAAAGTTGTCATTGCCTAGTAATTACTCCTTTGTCCTTAATATAAAACTTAATTAATTAAGTCAGGTAGATTGAGAATATTAGTTCAATTAGTTAGTATGATATGTTTTTTTTTCTAAAACATTCTAAATATCTTTCTTAATTCTATCTCTTCTTTTTTATTTGATTATTATTAATGAAATATCAAGAGAATTAATTTTAAAAAAATTAATAAACATATGAAATAGGTTTTATATGTGGCTAACATCAACTCCCCATTAGGTCCTATATAAAGATGGAGAAGTATAATGATTGAAGACCAATAATTAAATCACAACACTAATCTATGAAAAAATTGAAGAAACACTCATTTAAATTGGGGGGTAGGGTGGTAATCTTGGATCTTCAATAGTTGTAGAGATAATTTATACTTTTTTTTATTTAAACGTAAGAGTTAAATAACTAACCTGAAAAAAATTAAAAATTAATTAAATTAATTACTTATTTATAACAAATATACTCTTCTGATCATATTTATAAAGCACTTTCAGTATGTTTTATACAGACCAAGGAAAACATTAAATCTTATTAACTCTGATTTAAAATTTAATAACTTTTTAACTTTATCCCTATTTAATATATATTATACCTAATGTAAACAAAATCAACATAATATAAATTAGGAGTAAAATTGTACATCCATACAAAAAATTTCTCTTAATGTCCCATAAATAGGACCAAAAAATGTCTTCTTTCTCTGTCCTATAAATAGGACCAGAGGAGTATATACTAATTTGGCCAAAAAAATAAATGTGTTAATTTTCTTAAATTATCCTCTTTAATTATGTATATTGAAACTACGTCTAGGTGAAAATATCTTATTATTAATAAGGATATTTTGAAAAAATACCAGAGAAAATAAATTAGAATTTTATTTAGTATAAAATTAAATCCCCGATTAGTTTTTATATCTTGGAGGAGGAGAAATAGTAGTAAACATGTTTTAGCCCTTTTTTTTTTTACCAAAGGGTGCTACATGAGCGCAAACATACGAAGGTGGGGTCGCCTTTCACATGGCGCCATGTGACCGCGTAACTTCCCAGTTCCCTCTCCCCCGTTTCGGGCTTATTTAACTTCAACCTTCGGATGCATATAGTGCTTCTGCGGCTTCCCACTTTCGCATCCTCCCAATCGTGTATCGCACGCGCATTCATTATGCTTCCGCATCGATTATTGCCACTGGTGGGCACACCAACAGGTTCCTGAGGAAGCGGCGCGACAGCACGTCTCAACTCCAAGCATGTCTCGGCAATTCGGTATTGCTCCTCCCCATATGTTATCATCAAATTTGTTAAGCCCATATCAAATTTCTTTCCTAATCATATTATTAATTTTTCAATAATGACTAAACTATACATTTAGCCTTTTAATTTTGTATAAGGTTTCAATTTGATCTTTAACTTTAAAAAATATAATTCGTAGTCCGTCCTTTAACTCTAAATATTTTTTAAAAAAGATTTAAAATATTAAACGTTGATAAAATATTCTCAAATACTAACATATTAAGTTTAATTTTCAAAACATCCATAATTGTACAAAAAATCATCATTGAAACCTAATGATTTTAGGATTAAAGACCAAATATATGTTTTTTAAAGTTAAAGGACCAAATTAAAATCTTATACAAAGTTAAATGATCAAATGTATACTTTAACCTTCAATAATTAAATAAAATCCTAATTTTGTTTTATTGAATGCATTTTCTTTGATAAATTGGATGCATTTTAATTACTCTCGAGCTACTTCTTCATGTCATCATTAAGTAGGAACTGGATCATTGAGCTTCGTTGCATGCAGATATTTTGTTTTTCAATTGTTTGTTGTTAGTTTTCAATGTTGCAGTTTGTTATGGACTACCTTGATCATTTGAGTGATTTAGACTTTGCTCAAATTTTTAAAATATGACGGACCAACCTTTTAATGTATTTATTTTACTTTTTGAATGAATTGAATTTTATAAAAAAAAAAGAACCAGATCATTAATTTATTAAAAATTAAAAAAATTAGTTAATTAATTATTTATAAATAATATGCATTAATTTTTTTAAATATCTCATTTAATTATTTGCATTAAAATGACTGCAATTAAAACTCTTAATACGTGCCATCAATATAAATTGTTTGGCAAAAAAATTGTGAATTAAGAGAAGATAAAAAATAAAATAATTATTTTTTATGATAAGAATAAACATAAAACCTCTTAATTTGCTCTCCTAAAGTAACATTTCATCTTATGATCTTATATGTGTGTGATAACATTAATTACCATTCAAAATCTTATTTGCACAATTGAAGTTTAAAATTTTTTAGTCGACAATTTTTTTGAATCAGAAATTTTTTTTTTGAAAATATGTCAATTATAATACTATATTTATTTTAAATTTTATGTCTATTAAAATTTAAAACTATTTAAAGTATCAAAATTAAAATTGAACCTAAGCCATCCAAAATCAATTTAGATAGATTAGATTAGGATAAGCATCCTATGGTATCCTTTTTATATATAAGCAACGGAATGTGATCACTCCCTGAAATTAGTACCAAAAGTACTACTACCTCTAGTCCCATTTATAACACTCTATTTGTAGATTCTATTCATAAATTTTTTGTTTATAAATTATAAACAAGGTCTTATAATTAGAAACGAAGGTAGTATTATTTTTCAATTTTTTAGTCCAAGTTGTCGACATCTTTCACAAGTTCAGGGGAATTTCACAGGATTGATTTGCCAATTCTTGAGCTACTACTTTCTGATTTTTTCGTCCAAGTGGTTGACACCTCTCATAAATTTTTGGGGGTTTCAGACTATTGATTTTAGCTATAAAATTATTTCAAAAATATTTTTATCAAAAAATTTAAAAATGAAAAGAAATTACTCCTATAGGCATTGCTCGTGTAATTAAATAAACTGTAGGAAATTTTTTGTATATAAAAGCTAGTTTATAGTGTAATTTATACTACAAGTTAACTCTTATATTTAGAATTGAAAATAGTATCGTTTGTAAATTAATTCTTTTGGAACCTAATCGTCATTAGATTCATCTTAGTATTAGCATCTAAATGTTGTTCCGCCAAAAAGGCTGACAGGAGCAAAAGCCTAATTTTTGTTTGGCCACCAAA
>NW_021636748.1:0-29813 GCF_004799145.2 Neltuma alba | reverse complement strand
TTTTTTTTTGGCCAAATTAGAACATGAGACTCAACCAGCAACTGGAATTTATAAGGAGTTAAGTAATAGTAGTATTTGTAACAATTAGAATCCTTATCATGGCTATTATTACCTCGTCACCTCCATTTGACTTTCTCGCCTTCTGCCATCCATTTTTAAAAATTAATCATTGCTTTATTAAAAAAAAAATCAAAACAACATCTCCAATGATTTCTTTATTTCTTATCAGATTGACATTACAACTTCCCCCAAGCCTTTTTTTTATTTTATTTTTTTGCCTTACAACTTTCATTATATTAATATGAAATAAATAAAGTAAGCCAGTGCAAATCTCACTATGTCCTCTAAGCTTCTTCAAGAGAGGATGAACAAATAAAAGCAAATTATGTATTTAATCCTATTCCAACGTAATCATACAAGTTTATTATGCCTTGGTTGGACGCATGGAAGATGGGTGCATCTCATGGAGGCTTGGGGGAGACGGGTCATCTTAACAGGGCCCATTTCGCCCCATCACCCAACTTTGTGGCCCAAAATCTTTGGGCCCATTAACTTTGTTAATGAAAACTGGACACCATTAGTACCACAAAAGAAAGAATTTTGTTGCACTAATTAAGCTGGCATTGGGTGTCCTTTTTTTCAGTGACAAAAAAGGAACTAATATTTGGATCTGGTGAAAAAGATAACAAACTAAGATTAATTTTTATTAAGAGATATTTTAATTTAATATTTGACGGTGTTTAAATATGATTGTCTTTAATAAAAAGATACATGTGCTAGTAAAAAAAAAAAAAAGTTGAAGGAAAACCAACAATCTGCATTTGGGATTTTCAGTTCACTAGATTTGTGTATTAGGTTGGAACTTTTACCTACAATTTTTTTTTACAAAAAAAAAAATAATTTGTGTAACTAATAAGATTGAGTATGTCGAGAAAGGTTAGTTCTTTATACCTCGACAAATCATGGTTTTGAATTCTTACTAAAATAAGTACTACTGCATTTAGTGTTCAATAATTCCTCAAATGAAAAAAGAACTACATTTAGTGTTCGATAATTCATCAAATCAAAAGATTATATAACCTGCTGCAGTATTTGAGAGTACTACTCCTATACACACACATAACTAGGAACATGTGATTGAATCCACTTTACAAAGTGAAGTGTGGTTATTCTCATGAATTCGACGGTGGGAGGTTTGTCATCTTAGAGACTCAAAAAAGTTTAAGGTCGTGCAGGTCCAGAACATTCACATATTTCAACCAAGTTTGACAAAAGCATTAAATCAAATCAACCCCACCACTTACACTTGCCCAAACTATAGCCTCAAAGTCGTAATTAATTACCCGACCATTACGCAACCTTTTAAATTCTTATTTATCCTAAATACTCTCCTGGACATAATTCTTTTAGAAAGATTTGGTCCTATATATATAAATATATAAAACCCACCCATCCTTGTGTTTATTTAAAAATTGGGTAAATCAGAAAAAATCCTAAAATGGAAGTTATTAAAATTAAAACGCTCATAAAGTTTGTACATTAGTATATGGCAAGGCAACCAAAACATATCCTATATTTTCACATAAGTTAAATCATTAAAATTATTGATAGCAAATTTGTATGTAAGATCAAAGAGTTTAATTTCGAACTTAAAGTATTGAATTGCACGTGGATTTTTTATTTTAAAATTTATAATTATAATGCATCTGCAAATTATAAAATATATAAAAAAGAAAGGAAAGACAAATACTAATACAGTATTTCTCTGGTCTTATTTATAGGACAGAGAAAGAAGGTATATTTTGGTCTTATTTATAAGGTACCGAGGAAAATTTTTTATATGGATGTATAATTTTACCCCTTATTTATTATTGTGTTGACTTTTTTTTATATGAGATATAATGTATATTAAATAAAGATAAATTTGAAAAGTTATTAAATTTTAATGAGAATTAATAAAGTTTAAGGTTTTCCTTAATCTGTGTGAAACATGCTGGAAGTACCTTGTAAATAAACCTAAAATGAAATGAGTCACTGTGTGTTCCCTAACCATCCCAAGCTTTATTTTTCAAGTGTTGTGCTCCCCTTTGACACTGAACTCTCATAAATGGGGGCAGTTGGCAGTTGGAGCCAATAACTAAACATAAATGTGACGGCCATGACTGACTAATTAGACCCCATTTGACTCTGTCAGCATTCAGATTAATTGGGATCAACTGATTCCCATCAATACGAGCATTCAGAAATACTATAAATCTATGAATATAGAAGATTTGCAAGAGTTTTTCATGTTATTTTCTCGTCTTGTCAACTACTAATTTTTTTCAAATTTTTCAGCTGATGGCTTGAAGCATCTTCTTTTATTCCTAAGAATTAAGATCCTTGTCTGTTGCATAAACACAAAAAAAGGAACCACGAAAACCAGAAGCTTTTGTGCGTTTCGCGAAGAGGAAAAAAATCGGCCACAAACTAGCAGAGAAAGTAATCTGAAAGCAAAGGGACCACACAGCAAAACATAATACACAGAAAGGGGTAGGTGAGAACTTCATCCTCGTTCCTCACATAAATTTATGAAGAACTCTTCATTCTCTGCCTTTGCGACTCAAGTTTTCCACCTCCCCTTTCCCTTCTTCCTTCATGGTACAATTCCTCTTACTCTTCTCATCACACTTCTTGTCTTCAACTGAATGGGAAATGCATGAAGCACATGGTCACTCCCTCTCTGGAAGTCCTTTTTGCTCTTCTTTAATGAGCAGTATCTCCATATATAACATGTCCTTGAATTCCTACGCATGAATAATAACATATTTCTTCTTCAAGGGGTCCATCCATTTTTGGTAGTCTCTTTTACTTTTCTTGTCTTGTGTTGGCCAGCTAGTAGTACTGATTTACCCTGAGCTTCCTAATTCCCCTTTGGTTTTTATAGTAAAACTCAGAACTTTCATCCAGTTAGAGAAACATGAGTTTATACAGAAGTGGAACCTTGTTTATCTATGTGTTTTTTCTGCTAAGAGTGTGTCTGGCGGACCATCAACACATAAGCCAGATTTATCCCAGATTCGAGGCATCTCAGCTGGACTGGAATGACCATGGTGGATTGTTCTTACTATCCAACAACTCGGCTTTTGCTTTTGGATTCTTCGGTACTCTCGATGTTTCCCTATTTGTTTTAGTTGTCATTCACTTGAAAAGCTATAAAGTGGTTTGGACTGCTAACAGAGGCTTGCTGGTAAGAAACTCTGATAAATTTGTGTTTGACAATACTGGAAATGCATATCTGGAAAGAGGGGGTGGTGTGGTTTGGGCAACCAACACAGGAGGACGTAAAGTTAGAGCCATGGAACTGAAGGATTCAGGAAATTTGGTGCTTATTGATGAAGAAGGAAGAGTGATTTGGCAGAGTTTTAGCCATCCTACCGATACCCTTTTGCCTGATCAACTTTTTGTTGAAGGAATGAGTCTCAAAAGCTTCCGTAACCGCAATAACTTGTTTAGTTATCTTACTTTTATGTCTGATGATTTGGTTTTATATGCTGGATATGATCCTCCTCAGATATACTGGTCCTTATCAAGCGAAAGCAATGTCAGTAAGGGGGCTCATTTTCATTCTGCTTCTTTGGTTTCAAATTCTTGGAATGTCTATGACAGAAGTGGAGCTTTAAAATGGCAATCCGTCTTCTCTGATAAATCTGATCCGAAGGCAATGTGGGCTGCTATATTAGATCCTAATGGTGCAATCTCTTTTTATGATCTGAACAAGGGAAAATCAGCTACCCCTGAAGCAACTAGAATACCACAAGATCCTTGTGGTATTGCTGAGCCTTGTGATCGTTATTATGTTTGCTTCTTCGAGAACTGGTGTGAATGTCCTGCACTTCTCAAATCTCGTTTTAATTGCAAGCCTCCAAACGCCACCTCATGTTCTAGAACCCAAGAAGACCTTCTGTATGTCGGTGAAAAGCTCGATTACTTTGCCCTCAAGTATGTTCAGCCAGTTTCTAAATCATCCCTGAGCGCTTGCCAAGAAGGCTGCTTAAGAAACTGCTCTTGCCTTGTGCTTTTCTATGAAAACAGTACAGGAAAGTGCTACCATTTTGATCAGACAGGAAGTTTCCAACGCTCTCAGGCGAATTCTGGAGGCTATGTTTCATTCATGAAGATCTCCATTGAAGATGGAGATGGAAGAAAAAGAAGGCATCAGACTGTACTAGTTGTTGTTGTAGTTATTTTCGTAATTCTGATTATTATTGCACTTGTGTTAGGATTCTGGCATTACTGCAAAAATAAGCATCTCTTGGAGAATTCTCCAGAAACGTTGGAGGAGGAGGATGATTTCTTGGACAATCTTCATGGTATGCCAACTCGTTTTAGGTATAGTACTCTAAGTCAAGCCACCAAGAATTTCTCTACAAAAATTGGTGAAGGAGGATTTGGCTCAGTTTATCTTGGCGTGCTTGACGATGGATCTCAATTGGCTGTGAAGAAACTGGAAGGATTAGGACAAGGGGCAAAAGAGTTCAAAGCTGAAGTTTCCAGCATTGGAAGTATTCACCATGTTCATCTGGTGAAGCTGAAGGGCTTCTGCGCCGAAGGCCCTCATCGCCTTCTGGTGTACGAATACATGGCAAGAGGCTCTCTGAACAAATGGATCTTTAGAAGCCATGAAAATGCTTTCTTGCTGAATTGGAATACCAGATTCAACATTGCATTAGGTACAGCAAGGGGATTGGCCTATCTTCATGAGGAGTGTGAGCTGAAGATCATACACTGTGATATCAAACCAGAGAATGTCCTTCTTGATGAAAACTTCACAGCTAAAGTTTCAGACTTCGGTTTGTCTAAGCTCATGAGCCGCGAACAGAGCCATGTTTTCACAACACTAAGGGGAACAAGAGGGTATCTGGCACCAGAATGGATCACCAACTATGCAATTTCAGAAAAGAGTGATGTGTACAGCTATGGGATGGTCCTGCTTGAGATTATTGGAGGAAGGAGGAATTATGATCAATGGGAAGGCTCAGAGAAAGCGCATTTTCCTTCATATGCTTTTAGGATGATGGAAGAAGGAAAATTGAAGCAAATTCTTGACCCAATGATAGACGTTGAAGAGAATGATGAAAGATCTCTCACTGCAGCCAAGGTTGCTCTTTGGTGCGTCCAAGATGACATGAGTTTAAGGCCTCCAATGACCAAAGTTGTTCAAATGCTTGAAGGTGTTATCCCTGTACCTGAGCCCCCATCATTATCTACTTCAAGTTCTTATTCATCATTCCTAAAAATGGGTAATGACCAAGCTTCTTCATCAACACAGGGTTCTTTTTACAGCAATGTACCCCTATCCTGCGTTCAGTTATCAGGACCTAGATGAAAAAAGTAATCATAAACTAAGAATATGTCCTCATGATGTTTCTGTACAAGGATATAAGAAGTTTTGCGTGCACTTCAACTCTGAATTTTGTCTTTTTTATTAGCACAATTCAGTTAAAGCTGAGTTAAAGCCAACAACATTAAAAGAGATAAGCTGGTTTAAGCCAAAATTTAGATCTTTGTAATAGAGTTTCAGTTAAAGAAGATTTGCACAATATGTCATATTAGTTTAGTTCCAGTAATTTTAGTAGTCATTGGAAGCGTCGCTATATTGAATGAATTGTGGATGAATAATGACAATATTTACCATCAATTGGACAAGACACAAACTGAACACTTGATATCAACTCCTCATTAACAGTTAAAGATAAAGCAAGCAAGAGACAAATAAAAGGGGCGATGGACATAAAGAAATTGTTGCAGGCCACAGAAAATGGACCATAAAGAGACAAAAAGGCCATGTGTCCCGAGCCCTACCAACACTTGAACGATAGGATTGCGAGTTGTTTTAAAGCTCTCACACACTTGGGAATATTTAAACATCGAGGTTAAAGTTTACACCAACATAATAGATTCGGAATCACACTAAACAGATTATATATACTGAGACGTTTTCGCATTGTTGGTATTATTCCAAAGCTTGTAATATTATGATTATCTTCAGCTAAACCTTAGTAATGATGAATACCAAAACAAAATCACATGATTACAGAAGTATAAACTGCTCTTTATTCATACCAAAACTTGATATGCTCAAAAGATACATCAGTGGGAACCTGATTAGTACAAAGAGGAACTGAAAGCTGCTACTTGTTATTAGGTCTAACCTATTTACAGAGTTCATAGTGATACAGTCCCCTGCGCTTTACAACCTTTGACTCATTTTAGAAGGACAAGACTTGGGAAGTTCCTTAGATGTTTGCTATCAAGTTCAAATACACTAAAACATGGAAGATCTTTTTCAGATGTGAAACCAAGCTGTAAAACACCTTCATTTTCTTTGTGTTTTTGGTGGAAAATTTGATAGCAAGATCTAAAACTGAACACAAGTTTTGTCCTTCCCCCAGGGCTAAAGACCGCATTACCTTATCCGGCTCTCAAGTTCATTTCCTGAAATATGAGACAAAGATGAGTGAGATTATGAGGCTGCGGGCAAACGAGGGTGGTTGTTAGTTCCATGGAATGGATCCAGTGGATATGCATGGCTGTGATCTGATATCTTCTTTGATTCTTTATCTTCCTCGTCTTCCTCAGCATCCCAAAGGAATTTAGCATATGAAGCCAGAACATAGCTGCAGCTTTTGAGGCTCTTTATTTAGTTTTATAAACAACCAAGAGAGAATAAGACAACAAAAACATAAAACACGAAATTAAAGCAACTACTTTAGACAATCAAGTTACAACAATTTAGCGTTCTAAAGACAAAGGGGCTGGGTTTCATGTCCAACATGTTCATAGAATGTAGCAATAGGAAAGGATCTTAAAAACTAAACTAACACCACTTGAACAAATGCATCTGCATCTATCAGGAAGTTAAATAAGATCTATAGTGTATAATATTTTCATAAATGAAAGGTCCATAAGGGAGGTTGATTTCCTACCAATCATTAGGGGCACTTTTAACAGCCTGATCAAAATATCCTTCAGCTCGATCAGCATTCTTCTGTGTTTTCCATATTAGATCTGCATAGAGTGACAGAATATTACCGTCTCCTGGATTAGCCAAATGGCTCTCTCCAGATACTCCTCTGCTTTAGGATAATCTCCACAAACCTATTTTCAAATTGAATATCAGAACAAACTCTCAAAGAAAAATCCCATGATGAAATTTTGAATAACTTTCTCACTGTGATCAAAGCTCACCTCTTTCAAGAAGCGTGCATAATTTCCCAGCAAAAGAGCATCATCAGGGTTTGCTTCGATCATCTTCTGATAATAAGCATTAGTATTATCTCTCTCATGATTACCACCTTCAGAATAATCCCACAGATTTCCACGTCCACCATCACAGCCTTTCCCCCCACCACCCAACACTAAACTCTGAGCCATATTATATTTCTTTCTCGCATCAACCTCCATCACTACCTCATCCAAACCACAGCATGAAAAGAGTTCTCGGACTGAAGGTGAAGTTTCTTGTCGTCGTTCTTCTTCTTCTTCTTCTTCTACTACTTTCTCACATTCTCTGATCTTGTTTCTCTCTTGATTCTTGCGAACGTTACTAGGTGGTAAACAGCTTTTCTTCTTCGACCTTGATCTATGAAAGTCCGGTTCAGATGAGGGTTGGCTTAGACATGCAACTGATGATCTCGTTCCAGCAAGCTGGTGAATCAATTCTGATTCTGGGGAATGAGGCATCCATGAACCTGGAATTGGAGCAGACGAACTTCGTAGTAACATGATCACAAGTTCAGACAGCCACCAGTTAAGAAGATTTGTGAAAACATATGAAAAAGAAAACAACTCAACTAGGTACAGAAGCAAGGAAGCTAAACGAAAGAAAGAGTGGATGCCGAATCAGTAGATGAATCTCCTCCATTACCGGGGAATAGTGGGGACATGCGGAGATGATAAGCACAGTGAGTTGCTATATAGAAGGTGGCGGCCATTGTGGGGAGGACACGTAGGAGCGAGCGGGGCCCACTTCGCCGTTCCCATACTAGTGTCAGTCTCAAGCTGCAGAATTTGAACGGCCAAGAATTTGCAGAGCAGCAACATGACGGGGGCATCGTTTTCTCGCCTAAGTGCGGGCCAATAGAACCCGACCATGCGTCAAAACTTGCTTGGCTGAACACATTCCAGAGTCCATGATCTTCAACCTATACATGGGATTTGCTGTACAAGATTTTATTTTACTGACCAATTTAAGATATTTTTTTCGTACTAGATGATGTTATCTCTTTCGGTTTGTCCCTTTTGACCGAGTTATTACATCAAAGACCAGGGACGTTCTGGATTTTGCTTCACATTTCAGTAGTTTTACTGCAGTTACCATTTGCGGGAAATATCTCATCTGATGAAACTTTCCTGTAATGATCTGCCTATGTAATCTTGTGTACCCCAGAAAAAGGTCATGAAACTGATCTAACCGGATATACCGCTAAGGTCATTATATCATTCAGGAACCTTACTCTGTCTCTATATGCTGTAGAGATAGAAAGAAGACAAAAAACCATTTCCTGACTTCATAAGTTGTAGTCATCCAGTTTTCTACTTTTCAGTATTTTTCCGACGCAAAGATGTCATTTGGTCCCCAAAACCAAAGGAGACGGGATTTGGCATCTATAATCGAAACATATGAACCATAGTTTTGGAAATACCAAGAATTTGTTAGTGGACGATTTGTAAGCTTTTTTTGAGGCTAAAGGCATGCTTAACCCTGATAAACTCCTGAATTCAATTCACCTAAACTTGAAGCATACCAAAAATTCAAAATGGGGAGAATGATATGCATGGGACGGAATAAAAAAAAAAAAATGTCATGGTTTATTTAAATGCATGATGAAACCTCATATGGTGTGATTAAAGGAGTGATCACAATTATACGAGGGAGTGGTGAGCTCATAAGCAAAACAAAATGCATGCCATTAAAAAAAAAATGTAAATTGTATTAACAAGCTTGGAGAGAAGAATAAAGAATTGCGAGGTAAAAATAAGATCCAATAGAAAAGAAGAGGGAAGATAAGGACGAAGAAGGTGCGTAAGTTGAGTTGAGTTGAGTTGAGTAAGCAGTCTAGAAAACTTGAAACGTGAAGAACGATGACAATGGATAAGCATGAGAACATGAGTGGACACTATACTACTAGTTGTGAGTGAGAATGGTGTAAGGTGCTCCAGGTGACACCTTCTGATTTTTGTGTGCAGATTTTGCAGATCCGACCATGACAGAATATAATATATATGTGGGGGGGGGGGGGTTCTTTTGGGTGATTTCATCTGAGACAAACACGTAAACGACGACGTGTCCCATCTGGAGCTTTTATGCCCCCTTCATATCTTTCACTATCATTCCATTCCCTTATTTCAGTCCTCTAAGCTATTCCTGCTCTGCTTCCAGATATGATTCAATTTGTGGGTCTCTCATATTTTACGCGGTAGGAGTACTTGGTTTTGAATATGACAGGAGATAAAAATCAGAATGGATATATAGACACCCTCCAAAGGAGCACTTTGCTTCTTTTACTATTATGCTCTCATCATACATGATGCTCAATAATTCAAATATCTGCAGTATTTTTTTTTCCCCGAATTTAAATCTCAGAAAAAGGAAAAGATGAACAAGGACAGCACATAATCCCTCTGCGTATGTAAAATTTATTACCCATATTCTCAATGTAAAACTTAATTAAAGAATTGAAATTAGTTCTATATATAAGACTTATTTCATATATTTATTAATTTTTTTTTCAAATTAACTTTGTTGATATTCTCCTAACAATAATCAAGTAGGAGGGGGAGAAAGAAAATTACTACCTCCGGTCCTTAATATAAGACCTTGTTTGATTTTTATTTTGATCCTAATTATAAGATCCCAATCCACTTTGTCTCTCATATTTATCTTTTTTTTTTTAAAGATAGTCCTTCTAATAATAATAGTTCTAGCCAACAAACTTGATTAGTAAGAATATTTGAGAAAAGACAACATATATTTATTACAAATAACTAACTTAACTTATTTTCTTAATCTCCTCAAATTAGAACCGGAAGTAGTAAGAAAGATATTTCTGGCATTTTAAAAAGAGCATATTATATTAACTTATTTAACTACCATTTTTAATTTACTTAAATTATTTAATTAGATGTTATATTAGAGGCTGGGAGAGTATTACTTAGATTAACTTAAGTCAGCGTGAAGAGTAAGAGTTTTCATCACTTAAACGAGTAGTTGCGAGTTCAAAACGTAACCTTGTACATGTTTAAGAACCTAGTGGGGAAGAACTCACTAATTTGCAGTCGGTACACTTGAAGATAATCTCTACTTTCGGTCTACTTCTTGTCGTTGAAAAAGAATATTATTATTGGTTTTCTTTTTTCCCGACCCATATCTTATTAAATGGTGGATTCAAATCTATCAGCGTTCTTTAGAGCATGTAATCTAACAGAGGGGCGAATGAAATCAAAGTTTTCAAATGATTTTTTTTTTTAAATTTAACACCCAATAATATTTCAATGCTTATGTCACAAAAAAAAAAATTTCACATAATGATTTATGGATTTCCACAGCTCTTTCGCTTCCTTTAACGGAAAAAAGCACCCTGGGCTTCAATGAATAATAATGGAAAAAATATTTTGCTTTCCTTAACAGAGATATTTTTTCAGATATCAAGTAGAGTATTTGCTTCAGAGGACAAAAAAATTTTAACCCAAAAAAGTTCAGTTAATAAAACACTCGAATTACGTCCACATTTTAGGTTCTTCAATAAGAAAGTGTTTACTATTAAATAATATTAAATTATTTTTAAATTTTATATCACAAACATTTGCAGCTTGTATAAAATTGTTTCAAATCCATTTAAAATCTTTGATCTCTACAAAGAGAAAGGTGGGGAAAGGGGACTAAAAGAGGCGTCATTCGTATAAAAGACTGTATTAAGAGAAAGGAGGGCATAGCATAGATTTACATCCCCAGCAGTAACCATATGAATCTGTAGAGTCTATGAGGCATCAGAACATCCATTCCACTCATTTGATTGTTTGCCTCCACTTCAAAAAATAAAGTATTTATTTCGCTTCACAAGATAAAATTCTCACATAATTTATCTTGTGTAAGGCAAAATCACTAAAAATAAGTGAATTCTTTCTGGTGTTGATTCATATACTACATTGGATCTATCCCATGAGTTGTTAATATACTTTCGTGTGTACAGTCTATATGCTCACTACTTCTTTTTAAATCTGGAACCTTTGTTTGGTCTATTCCTCCCATCCCACGCAGAAGCCCAAAAGAACAGGGACATCCAGAAAAGTACAGCCAAGAATATCCGTACTCTATCTTGCAATCTCACTAAAGCCTCGGCAAAACCTGTTCCTCAAATCAGTTCATAAACCCCTATCAGTACCAAGAAAATGAAAATGTATCTTGCCACAGAAGCAGAAACAACATGAGCAAAACCAAAAAATGGCATAAGCTGCAAATATGTTAGTACTTTCATTAAAGCCAATGTTCCAAGACGCAGCATAATTCAGTCTAAGCTTTTACACCATACGCTCCAGATTTATGCAGGCATGCTTTACACAGCAGAGCATGTCAATGCCATGTCATTAGTATCGAGACTTGAGAGAAGAAAACAAGGGAAGAAGCATAACCTAAGTCATAATAATAGTTGTGAACCAGCGCGTGACATAAACAGAAAAGTATGCAAAGCTAATAATATTTATAACTAATAATTCGATGAAACACGAGACGATAGATCGTGTTGCATGATAGTGACTGCTTCTTGGCAAATTATGGTACCTAAAGAATTTAGCATTTAGTTGTTCATTGTCAAAACTGCCATCTATACTAACTAAATTAATTTGATCACCTATGTGCTTGAGCTTTAAACAACTAATAAATCGTTCTTAAATTTTCCCAACAGAAATCTTTCTCTTCTCTAGTTTCATACTGGGATGCATACATTCTTTTGAAAATGAATTTTCATAGCATGTCGTGAAAACATGAAAAAAATGCAAATGATGGCACCAAAGTGGGATGGTAGCCTCCTCCCAAAAACCAGCTATGAAGGTGGGAGAACTAATTCACTTAAATATCCCATAAAGTAACTCATATTACTTAAAGTGGACCTTAGACATTCCATACTATCTTAGTCTCTATCAATTGGCATCATTAGAGCATGTTGTCAGCTTGAACATCAATTGATGAGCACCCAAGTGGGTGTAGCTATTAAAATGGGAAAATCAATCCACTTAAATAACTTGCAGAGCATCTCATACCGCAGATTTAGGCATTTCATGCTTCCTTAGTCTCAGTATATTAGTCCTCTCAGTCCATCAGCCCAAAAAGACAAGCTTCTCAACAGGCATTAGTGACCCAAAACCACGAGGCCAAAACATATTGCAATTCCTTAACACTAATTTACTTTGTCTAAGGATGGATATGCAGAAAAAGAAAAAAAAATCGTATATACCATGAAAGAAAACAAAATAGTTAACCTTCAAATAAAGACAGAAGCTCATTGTTAGTTAACTATGAATGAGATTAGTACAAAAGAAGGTGAGGAGCTCACTTATCGCTAGTGAAGGTGGCAGTGCCCTAAACAACAGTGCGACTGTCTGCATAAATAGTTCAACTACATTGTAAACTCTACAGAGGCGACGATTGTGAAGTTATTGATAGGATGGCGAGGCAATAATAACGCAGGGAAAGAAAATAAAAATAAAACCAAGTCTTTAAAGTTTTCATCTTAGAATTATTTAGGCTATGGAATGAACCCTTTAAGAACCCCTGAAATTCTTTCAAATCCACACTATTCCATCCATGTCAAGAATTCAAATTCATTTTACGGGCTTAACCTCCTCCCGGCTCCCCCTAACTACATTTCATTCCATTCAATTGTAGCCGAAAGCAACTTCACCCAGTAGTCCAGTACATTAGCTACAAAATATTCCAATACCGAGAAAAACCCAAGGTCCCTCCATATTCATCAGAATACAATCCATGCTCAAATTCAAATATCAGATTATGTAGTTCTCTGCAAATAAAATCCTAAACTAGCATGAAATCCCAAAAAAAAAAAAGTCAAAGTACAAACCTTTAAGGCTTCCGGAATCATCTCCGGGAGGAGGATCGATCCGGTGGGGCGGTGGACGGCCAGGACGGGAGGAGCGGCAAAGGGCGTAACTAACTCCGGCGGAATGAGAAAAAGATAGGGAGCGAAGTGGAAGATGAGAGCGGATTGAGAAGGAGGAGAAGGAAGGAACAGTTGAAAGAGAGGAATTGCAGAAACGAGTGCAGGAAACTGGAGAGCGGGAGGGGAAGAATGGAGCCAGGTTGGCTGGCTTCGTGGAAGAGAGAGGAACCATTGAGAGGCATTTGCAGCACAAATTAAAAACCTGGGGAAAAAAAAAACGATTCTTGATTCTGTTGGTGACACGCGCACACGAATATATGCAACGTGCCCACATACGTCGGCAATCATCGAATGGATGAATAGGGAATCTTAATGTATGGTGTTTCATGATGATGGGCTAACTTTGGAGAATGGGTTTTATTTCACAATTGGATTTGGACTACAACACTGCAAAGTTGGATCATCCCATCTAAAAACAATCCTATCCACAGCATTCTGTAAGGGAAACTTTTGTTCATTTTTTCTTTTTTTTTGTCAAGGCCTGCGAATTATTTCTTTCTATCAAGATGTTACCAAAGAAATTTCTTTCTATCAAGATAGAAGGGCTAGTTAGAAAGTTTTTTTTTTTTTTTTGACCAGAGGGCTAGTTAGAAAGTTTGATTTTGATCCATAATATAAGTCTAATAATACCTCAATTCACTTTATTTTCCAAATTTATAATTTTTTTCAAATTATCTCTATTAATTACATATATTAAGGAGGTATTCATCAATGCATAGTTCTAACAATGAAAATGAGTAAATATATTATTTTAGGAAATCCAACCCACATCTATTAGAAATAACTAAATTAAATTTTTTTTAGTATGTGTAAATTAGTTATTTAGTTGTATTAAGAAGGGAAAAAGTATTTTGGAAGTAGAAGGAAAATGATCAACAGGATGTGTATGCTTCTCAATTTGTCTGTCTTCGTTAGTTCATTTCTTCCCCTTTTAAACCACCTCTGTCTTATCCAAGCTTAAAACTCAAAACTCCAATTTTTCTTTTTAATTTTAAATCATTCAGGGATAATAAGATCACCCTCGATTAGTATCCAAGTGAAAGAAAAGGCCGCATTATTTTATACGCAAATAAAAGATTTACTTCTTGCAGCATCTGTGAAGAGAGGGCCAAAAAAAAAAAAAACAGAGAGAGAGAAGCCAACGTGGTCGAACCCAGCCACCTGGAATGATTGCAACCAATTATAACCACCGTACTATAACTTCAACCTGAACATGAACACCGTGAGATTCCAATTGTTGTGAGACATACGTCAAAAGTGATGATGTTTTATTGTTACCTGTATATAATCTCTGTTACCTTCAACTAAAGACACAATGATTCATATGTCCCTACCCGATTCACTTCCACGTGGGGAATATGATATTGGATGTCATGTAAAGCTCTGTCTTTTTATGTAACTTGGTTGTTCACAGTCACCCACAAGCATATATAATCCAACGACCAAGATGGCATATCCAAAAGAGTGTTCTTGGTTATTTGTAAAGTGTGTGATAAACGTAGTAAGAGGAGGAGGAGGACTGAATTAAGCAGCAGATAATATTTAGAGTCCTTACAACAGAATATATAATATGTATATCTATAGATAGATATATATCACTGCAATGGAAAAACTATAAATCAAAATGTTTATGGCGAATATCTGTAATAGATATTCTAGCTAGCTAGTTTTAAACATCTTTAGCCGTACCAAAGCAACTCAGAAGTAAGAGAGAAACATATCCAAGAGAGAGAAGTTCCATGAACGTGTAGTGCTCATGGCTGAAAGAGCTTATGGCCGCATGTGCATTTCCAAGAGAGGAGGTAATAAGGGTCATCGTCCCCAGGAGGCACCACTTGCAGACTGAAACCCTTCTTTTTAGTTCTTTGATGACGAGGAACCACCAGAGTCGCCATGCAAGGCCTACACTTGTTGCACTTGTTCACACAAGCCGGAGGCCTCGACCCTATCACCTTCTTGCTTTCCTCCAAACCCATCACTGCTCATCATCATCATCATCATCATCATCATCATCAAAACCCAGAAACAGTACTAAGCACATTACTGAGCCATATATTTAAACCAGTAAACAGTATTCGGGTGGCCTTTTTAATTTACCTGAACTGTGATGATGTAGAACTGTGAGGAACAGATGAAGCCACAGTGATGTTATTGCAACTGTGGATAATGCTGGTGGATGTGGGCGAGATAGAGCCATCAGTGCAAGTTACTGTGAAGAATTAAAGCTGATATGGGGGTGGTGGTGTGTTGAGGGAGAACAAGTATTGTTGTGTAGCAGTGAAAGGGAGTGAAGTGTGTTTTGAAATGTGATTGACGGAGCGGGTGGTGAAGAAGAAGAAGAGAAGGGAGTGAATGTATTAAATGTGTTAGAGAAAGTGAGTGGAGGGTTATGTTTCCTGAGGGAGAGACACTGCTCTGATTCCATGGCTGCTTCACCAATGAAATCTGCATTCATACAACAGTGAAAATGGGCAAAGCTTTATAAGTCTTCTTTTGGGAAAACGGTGATATCTGACTTTGGATTGTTGCTCAATAGTAATTGGCTCAGCACACTATTAATATGTGTGTGTGTTTGTGTGATCCCTTGGCTTTGATCAAGTGCCCTTTTGTCTTTTCCCTCTACCTTTCCCATCAAATCATGTTGCTTGAACAAAAGAAATATCAGAAATTGCCATCAAAATATCTAGGATTCTTCACCATATATATTATGACTGAAAAATCTCAGAAAATAATAGAATCAGAATTTTTTCCTGAAATATTTTATCAAATCAAATGAATTATATTTGCTGTGTGAGAAAGATATAGCGATTAATTTATTGCAGTCAGTGTGGCTTGAAAGACTCTCTTTTTTGGGGGGCGGGGGGGCATGAAGGACAAATGGTAAATAGTAGTTTTTTTCCACTATTATTGGCGGAATCTCAGTGAACTTGCTTTATTTACTTGAAGCTTTTTACAAGTCAGGCTCTTTACTGTATCTCATGTGACTGTTAAAAAACATATATCTATGTCAACTTTTATTACCATATAGCCAAATAAATACCAATGTTACTTTGCACACTCTTTATAAGGTAAGTTTTCATTGCAGCCCTCTTACTTAAAAGATGCCTCTCTCTCTCTCTCTCTGCCTCTCTGCTCTCTCTCCTCACAGCATCACATAGATATATAAAACCAGCTAGAAGCACTTTTCCAGCACTTTCATTAGCGAAACCTTAGTATTTAAACCAAGTACATAAAACTGATTCTTTGCTAATTTCAAGAATTAGATAGCAATTAGACAATGTAACAACCACTTTGTACATACATTAATCAAGTACTGGTCCCTGATTCTTCTGCAAATTTTGGACCTTCTTCTGCCACCGAACTCTATAGTCTATATAAACAGTTGCATTGATCATCTCCCAAGAGTTCCCAAACTATTGAGTGTACTCTCACTCTCTCTCTCTCTGTGAATATTATGTGTGTGTGTGTGTGTGTGTTGTATTAAATTAACCTACTCTTTTGGTATATAATAACACGACGTGCGTGATTGCGTATACGTACATAGGGAAAGAATTTTGAATTTGTATAGAATTTTTGTATGCATGTTTGAGTAAAGTATGAGCTTGAGGATATAGGGAAGCATGTGAGGACAAAAGGAAGCTCCGGAAGCGGGGAACACAGAAGCAGGGGATTGATGAGATCGGACGGTGGAGGGGGTACTAGTATGATCAAAAGCCAGGGAGGTTGTGTACGGACGAAGAAGATGATGGGATCGCAATAGTGATAATGAAATGACACTTTATCTTCTCTTCCACGTCTTCCTCCTCCATCCACGCCCTATACTGTTGGGATCATTTTGTTTGCGTCATTAGTGCTGCTTCTTCTGCTCACTCCTCTGTTCTTTTCTTGTCATTTAATGCTAAATTATCAGATTCAGTTCGGGCTCACTATTTCTGAGTAAATCCTGCTTTATATGTATCACAGTTTCACTGTGAATCCATTCTTTTCTTCATACCACCTCTAAATTCAGCTACTTTATGTTCCTCAGTTTTCATAATCCGAGAACTAAATGAATCTTCTCAAATTTAAATTGCCTGGAGGAAAAAAGTGGGACTACTGTTGGCCGACATATCTGGGACTTTTAAGTTCAAAGGCTGCGGTCAAATATGGAACCCCATGGGGCCCTGAGGGGCCCGAGCTGTTTTCGGTGGCCATGCCCGCTACAAGATAAGAAGGAAACGAGAATTGCAGACCTTGGGAATGTATTCCCCGGTCCTTAATATAGGACCCATAGTGAGTTGATTTTAGTCCTAAATAAGACCATTTTCATATTATCAATTTTCTTTAAAACCCTATGGTACTCCTTCAACTATCAGGAGAAGAAGAAAATGAGGTTAAAAAGATGATTATTATTTTAAGAAAAACATGTCACATTTCTTATAATTAAATAACTTTCTACTTCTTTAATCTAATCAAATTATTAAGGACCGGAGGAGTATTAATAATAATCGGAGACCTTAATTATTGAAATACCAGGACGGAAGGATTATGGTTTTTACTTGCGATCTAAAAATAATTATTTCACAAATTTGCCCTTGTGACCAAATCTTTGATCCCCATGTCGCTTCCTTAATTAATTTGGGTGAAGTCTAAAGTCACACCCGACCTTTATATACTTGATATGATCATCTTTATCAAGTAAAGAACAAAATCATTGCGCATAATTTAGTGGTACAGAGCATGCTTAATTATCATATAATCACTTCTTACCAGTTCGTATGTTAGCGCACGGGATCTATAAGATACTTTCCAGTTGAACATGATAATTTTAAGTTCGACAAACTTCCCTCCTATTAATTTCTACGATAATGCAGTGCTGTCCTGTTCATGGTTTCAGTTTTGTGCAGGATTACGGCTAGTCAGCTACTCGGCAAGCCTCGAGAAAAATGGAAGAAATATATGAAAGAAAAACTTGCCTCCTGTCATCAATTAAATCAGGTATAAATATAATTTTGTGGAGGTTGCCCAAACTTCTCTTTCTACAGAAGCAAGAAAGTGAAATTTACTATAGCTACTCTAACCAAACAGGAAACAACAATCCCCTACTCTTTGATGCCTCAGTCATATAGGCCATCCTGTTCCCAGACGTCCACCAGAAAATCTACCATTTCCTGTTCATATGAAAATGAGAAATCTCTCAAAAACAAAAACGAATTTTTGAGTGATTTGCAGGTTCATAGTTCAGAATCAGATGCTTACAGAAAGAGGGATTGGCTGAGAGAATGGCTTGTTGCTCCCAAGTAAACTTTCATACGTTGCATTCCAACTGCATTAACATGAATCTTAGCCCAAGTACAGACTATACGGCTTACGAGAAACAATAAACAAATTCACAGAGTTTGATCCCAAAAGAGAAATTCATCAGCCTATTTACCGCACTGTAATATTTTGGCACTGTAATATTTTTGCAATGCAAATACTAATGTAAAAGATCTAAATATGCCATTTGGGAAGTCTACGTTATGGAAACATGCTCCTTACATAAGCAGCCATGATCCATTCAGCTGCAAACTAATACTTCCACAGCATAGCCTTAAAATAACAAGAGTAGCTTTCTCTTTTCTCCTAAGGTACAATCTCATCAAGACTTAACTACCAGTCAGCTACGTGCTAAATATAAAGAAGTGGACTGGCCTTTCTATGGTAAACCTTGGGTAATTTACCTTAATTTAGGATCCAGTTGCCGTTTGGTTTGGTTATGATTGTGAGATCTATTATTTCTTACCCAACGTTGCCGAGTCCGAGTCCAGAGAATATGACCTGCAAGAAAATAACCAAATAATTTTGGTTTTGCTTTCTCTTCTCCCATCCAAATATTTTTTTTTATAAGAACAGGCAAGAGCAATAACCAACCATCGCACCGCTACCTTATTTTCCAAAATCAATGAAATACAAGGTAACATGGGAATATAAAAAGTCATAGAGATTGTTAAAGGGAAAATGCAAATTGACTAAAGATGCCATGGAACCTGGTCAGTAATAAAAACACAATTTTAGATCAGAAGAAGAATCAGTCACCGAAAGCATTTGAACAGGGAAAAGGAGGCAACACTTTAGTCGGTCAAATATGAACCATACGTGGCTAAAAAGAAAAGTACACGAAAAGTACTATTCCGACCTAGAAAAAGAGGTGGACTTAATAATTAAGCATGACGGCTCGTTCAAAAACAAAAAAATAATTAAGCATAACGATGAGTCATATAAGAATCCATCTTCCCAAAAAGAAAAGCAGGCACTGAGAGCATAAAGACACCAGGATAAAAGTACAACTTCTGGCAAAAGCTTAGCTTAATCATCACGTCTCACTAATTTAACTTTTCTTTAGCCACAACATTGCATTTTCCAGCCACAGCAACACCAAATATGGAAGCAGCAACCCCCAGTCGCGTCACTAAAGGAAAAGGGACAGTAACTTAATTATAGGGTTATCATCTTCTAGCTATCACCGCTCATGTCCAAGAAAATAATTACAGCATGCATACCAGTTTTGTCCTTTTTTTTGTCATAATTTTCTTTAATCCAGATCAACATTAAAGTATCCAAAACAATTTAACAAAGTAGCTCCGGCTGAACAATAATAAAAGCAAGGAACCATACCGTGATTTACAAATTCAGCAGGATTACTGATTTTGCTAGAAGCACCATGAGGATCTAGCGCTTGGTTTGTCGCACTGGTTGATGAGATGCTTCCTTGTGACAGAACAGCACTATTGTCCATGTCATGTGTGCTTGTGGTCCAGAAATCCTCTGATGTACTGGCTTTCTTCAAAGCCTTACCTTGCATTGCCAACCCTTTCGATGGCATATCAACTGTGCTAATAACCGTTGGTTTTTTATGGCAACCAAGACAACCACTGCTCTGTTACAATGGCATTAAATTCTGTTATGCATCACAATATACTTTATGATAGTCTAAAACATCCACCATAAATTCAGACACAGAAGTCTTATAACTGCCAAAAGTTTCACAAGTACTGGAATGCCTTATGAATAAGAGTAAGTTTTGTTCCGCATCCATCTTACCAATGATAAAATTAATACCAAGTTATGATTAAGTCCGAATTTAGCACCAACCAATCAACAAAAGGCGGACTATGCTTAGAAACCACCTGTAAGTAAATGAAACGGGAACCGCATGTGACAGTGTACTCTATACTAATTTTCTACTGGGAGGATAAGGAGTGGAATGTGCTCATGAGAGCTCATGCTTATCTCTACAAGTCCTCTGATTACCAATAATTTAATCACAAAATTGGGTTAGGCTTGTCTATTTTCCATAACTAAAACATCAATTTTCTATAGAATTCAGGAAAAAAGCATTCTTCTCATATATTTTATGACAAAATGAAAAGGCAAAAGGATTATAGATTCACGCACACACTTAAATAAAAATAAAAAGCAAAAATACAGATAATTTTGACTTATTCAGACAGGATTGGAATCGAAAACGTACCCCATTCATTCAGTGTCTGAGATACCAAAAGCCAAGTAAGATCGACTGAGGGATATGGCGGAGATAGAATAGCAAGGAGCCAACTCCCAACTCCAAGAAAGGGGGAAAAAATCAGAGCGCGAGCAATTCTGAGAATTGAAAACCAAAATGATTAAGAGGAAAAAACCAGGGAAAAGAGAATTGATAGAGCGAATCAAAAAGACACGAAGAAGCGATTGGGTTACCGTGGGAAAAGAATCAGAAGTTTGCCTTTGAAATTGTGTCGTGTTAATATGGACTCTTCGCTGCTGAAATCGATAGCTTCCCCCGTGATGTGAAAGACGTAGACGAGGGTGGCTTTTTGGATAATTATTGGATTGGATTGGATTGTTGCTTCGCCTTCTCTTCCTCTTCTCCTCCGCTGGGATTTACTGGCAAAAATGGACAAAGCATGAAAAGGCAAGTGGGGGGGATTCTGATTCTGAATTACCGCCTTGTATTTAATTACTATTTTTTTGACCAAGCTGCTATTTAATTATTAGCTACTACTATAATCATAACAATAATGCAGTAGTTGGTAAAAAATGTATATTTCCATTCTAACATCAAACTAGTCAACTATTTGGTTTTTAAATATTAATTAACTTAGCATAAAAAATAATATTTATATATTACATATTTAATGTGCCAAAATTTTTATCTCTTCTTCACCAAAATTTTTTTTTAATCTATTTATCATTAATTCCTTCTAACTCACAGACAAATTTCGATCTCTGTGTCACAAGATTATATATCAATTATTTTTTCCATTTTAATTTTTTAGTTGAATATAAAATATTAAATTTATTAAAAAACTCACTTATTAACGTTTGTTATTTAGAAGATATTTGGATGGAATTAAAACGATAGCTTTAAAAATATTTTTACGGTATATAAAATAAATATGTAGAGGAGTTTATCTTGAATTACAAAAAAGTGTTTTTAAAAAATATTTTTCCTACTACCCAAATACCCCCTTAATATCTATAGGGTGTTTTTATGTTCTACTGTACAAAAATTTTAGAAACAAGCGCTTAATAATACACTGTTACAACTTATCTTACAACCAAGGCATGGGGTAACAAGCATCTCTTATCTCATATGTAAAAAGTTACCAGTATATAACTAAAGTTAGCTATGTACTAAAAAACCGTGTGTTGATTTTTTCAAAAATATTTCTTTTGATAATTTGTATTGAAAACTACTATATTGATGAAAACTTTCTTGATGTCTATAATTAATATCCACAATTTATTAAAAAATTAAAATTATGTAAAAAAAAAGTGGATTAACTTTTTACATTTAAAATCAAATCAAAATAAATTTACTAAAACTTTATTAATGTCTATAATTAATATTTGTATTAACTTTTTACATTTAAAATCAAATCAAAATAAATATTAGCTTACTTGTAAATAATGCTGCACATATGCTGCTTAAGATAAAAAAAGTAGTAGGTAGATGTAAATATGTCTCGAATTAAATTAATTAATGGTAAAATTTTAAATAGTAAATTAAGGATATACGCGTTTTATGAGGCTTAATGAACACATTTTAAAGGCAATGTGAATTGTAATTAAGGTCCCAATACATAAAAGGGAGAGTCACCAACATTCCTTTCCGTCTCTAACAAGTAACACCTAATCAAGTGGCTTTGTGTTTTTGGCCACAACTAATCAGACTTTAACAGATAAAAAGTGAAGTAGATATGATTTATCATAAATTTGTTGCTTGCGTCTTCTTCCTGCTAATTCCTGCATTTTGCATTTGGATCAAATTTTGGTTTTCAATAAAAGAAAATAATCAAGGCAAGGAAGTGAAGTTTTTGAGATTTTAAGCCAAGAAAATAAATGAAATAAATTTTTGTGTGGCCCAAATATGAGTGAATTCTAAAAATTAACCTTTTAATTTTATTGCCGTCTCTTAATTTCATTAAAATTCAATTGTAATTTTACTTCCTATAATTTTGTTTCCATTATAATTCAATGTCTGAATTTTACCCCACCAAAAGAACTCCGACATCCATGGCTGGAAATTTCTAAGATAAAATTGGCTAATAAATTATTGAAATATTACGAATATCCTAAAACATTCAAATGTAAAATTTGAAAACGTGTTGTCCTTTGCTAATTAATTATTTCACTTGCTATTTATTATACTTTATTCGTAAAAGTCAACACTTATTTTCAAATTTTACAATTAGATGTTTTATAACACGTACTTCATTTCATTAGCTATTTATTATATTTTATTAGCCAAAGTCAAGGCTTTTTAGTGACCAGTCATGCTGAGCTGGTCTTTCTTAAGTGAAAGAGCTTTGGTACAATGAAATGATTTTGAATTATTGAAATTGAAGCCATTGATTTAAGATTTTGGTATTTTTTCTGAAATTTTCACTTATTTAATCAATTATAAATATAAAATTAAATAAACGTTTGTCATATAGTTTATTCATTTCAAACTGGATGCAAGCTGTTGACTGGACTCAACTAACGAGTTTGACAAGCAAAATTTAAAAATCAGAAACAAACATTCATGAAGGATGGGACTTCCACCCTGTCACGGCCTTTAGTCAAAATACAGAAATGTCAACATCTTTCCTCCTCCATCTGTTTAGGCTGCGCCATATATGGGCTGCCTCCCACCTGATCAATTTGGAAGACTTGGGTTGGGCTTAAGTTTTTTTAATTGTTTGTTATAATTTTATTTTGAAAAGTAGTAAGAAATAAAATAAAATTTTGAGTGTCAAGTCTAATAGAAGAGGTTAGTCCCTCATAACGTAATGGATCAATATTTAAATCCTTACTAGAAGAAATACTCACATTTAATATCCGACAGTGTGTCGAACATGATTGTTTTTAATAAAAATATATGTATGTCTGGAAAAAAAGAATATTGATATAAATTATTTTATATAGAAAAAGTTTTAATTTATGCTATTGTGTAAAATGAGCTAACACGTTTGATTGATATAAATTTGGAGTAATGAAACTTTTCATCCCTCAAGTCCATTTTAATTATCCATCTGGTCCTAAAGTTTAACCAGGTGAAGTTCCTAAAGTTTCGTACACAAGTTTATATTTTTATCTGGTATTCGTCAAATAATGAGTATATTATTCTTTTAATAATATTTATTGGTACTTGGTAGGTGCGTTAAATCTCAAGCTACCATGGATACATCATAAAAATGTTAAGGCTTGGAAATGTCTTTGATAGGGACATGGGGTATTAGTCACGGTCTCTAAATAGTATCACTAATATTTAATATAAGAGTTGATTTGACATCTAATTTGGTTATAACTATACTCCATTCGGTTCAAAATATAAGCTAAACTTTCTAAAAGGGGTTGTTTTTTTTCATAAGATAACATTCACTTTTTTTTCAATTTTACCCTAATATATTCTCTTCCCTCTTTAACTCATTTATTGCATCTTTTACTTATTCTCTTTGTTAATAAGGGTATATTAGGAAAAAACAAATATATGTCTTACACATTTATTGTTTTAAATTGATTTTAATTAGTTTCTTGAAAACCTAAATGAATAAAGTTTAGCTTATATTTTGAACCTGAAGGAGTAATATCTTAATTTACTCTGTCTCTTGTATTTATCTATTTTTTTAATATGGTCCTTATAATAGTTGCATATATTAAATGTTTCATTGAATAATAGTTTTAGCTATTACACATTATTAACAAAGGTATTTTAAGAAAGACAACACACATCTATTATAAATAACTACCTTAATTAATTCTTTTGATCTATTTAAATTAGTTAAATAATTCTTATATTGAGGATTAAAGGTAATATTATTTACATATAAAATACACATGGTTAGGTTTGTGTCGCAGACATGTTGAAATATTGGGAAGATAAGTCTAGATAGTTCTCATGATTTAAAATGTGCTAGTCAAGGTGTTCAAAAATTACCCTCCATCAATGTCTAATTGAGACGAAAGGCTTCAAAGTCATGTATTGTGTAAGAGGAACTTACACACCCGTCATGTTTTATTATAGAGATCAACTTACAATCTTATTGCTAAGAAAAACTTAAAAAAGATAGTTAGTGTGTTAGTATTCATAAATTTAGTTACCAGGCTAATCCTAGATACTATTATAAAAGAATTTTTTTAGGAATATTATGTTCCTATTCATAAGGTCCACTAACAATTTATTTGAAATTTTTAGTATTTCCTTCATTCCTATTTTCTTATTATAATGACCTCCTACATATTTCATAATATAATATATTTTATTTTAAGAATTAATTGTTTACATAATATATCTAACTAATGATAAATCCTTTGAACTAATTAAATTGTTATTTCATGTAAAATTGTTATTAGGTATTTATTATAAGAACCAAAGGAAATATTATTTTTCATTTTAATTCCTCCCATTAATTAAAGCTTAGCCTTATTACTCTACCAAAAAAAAGCTTAGCCTTATTATATTACTCCTCAAATGGTCCTAATTATAAGACCCAATTGACTTATTTGAGGAGATTAGGAAGTAAGTTAATTGGTTATTTATAATAAATAAGTGTTGTCATTTCTAAAATATCCTTGCTAATTAAGTATATTGGCTAAACTATCATTATTAGAAGGATTATCTTACTGCATAAATATAAGAGAGAAAATGGATTGGGTCTTATAATTAGACCAAATAAAAAGTCAAATTGAGTCTTATAATACCTATTATTATACTCATTCACTTTTTTTTCCATAAATAAGCGTGTTTTAAAAAAAAAGTTGTGTTTACATATATTTATTTTCCAACCCAATTTTCATAAATTGAATAATATTTTATAAAAAGGACATCACAAGTATAACTCAATAATGGTACCTGTCCAAGCAAGTGAATCTAGAAAAAGAGGAGGGTGGGACAGCAAATCTTCAATCTTTATTCGAAGTTATCAGAAGGATGACCCCACTACAAATCTTTCACATTTAATCTGCCACCCTCCCTCTTTTTTTATAAAATCTCAATTACATAAATGTAGAATTTATAATTCATCAAAAAAAAAATGTAGAATTTATAATCCATAAATCTATGTTAGTTCATACAGAAAAAAAAGTAATTATTTCCCAGAAAAAAGGTGCATGTAAATACGCTTTATGATGGAGAAAATTGATTTGATTCAATCATCATCAAACTAATAAATACTGAATTATTATTTATGTTTTTTTATCACTAGGAATTTCCATTATGAGCACTCAAAAGTAAGTTCTCTCAGGAGTATGGAAAAACCTTCCCACCTAAGTTGATTCTATAAGCAAGTATGAGTTAATGATTAACAATAATAAGATTTTCTTTTTATTTCTAATGATTTAATAATTAAGTTATGTTTAAAAACATTAGTACCAGAGACCGAGCCCTGCTCATTACAGAACAGAGCGCAGAGCGTGCTTCAAAATTTACATTTTTCTGAATATATTTTCTTGGAGAATTATATCTAAACCAGTTTCCACTCTAATTTAGCCATATCGATATCTTTTATTTAATTTTTTAATTTAAATAATCAAATTATTATTATTTGAGAATCAACTTATGTTTCTTGCCTTCAGGAGGAATTTTTTTTTTTTTTACTTTCAAAAAATATGCGAACATATTTAATATTATTTAAAAATTGGGTTAAACTTTTACAAAAATTCAAGGGGGCATGAACCACTCAGCACCTGCCTAATGATGCCATAATTCAATAAAAAATTATTGAGATTATAAAAATATAAATATATAATAAAATGCAGACGAGTTCATTTAATAAGACAACAATCAAATAGAAACACAATCCAAAATGTCCTTTAGTTATTTACAATCCCACGAACAGATTTTTCCCCTGCAGGGCTCTTCAGTCGTCAGGCTTCTCTCTTTTCGGGTGAAACGAACGAAGAAGGAAAAAAAACAGAGGAGACAGAGCGTCAAAGTTTCAGATTGCTTATTCCTACGTCCGTTATTAAGAGCATTCGATCTTACGTACTCGGTCTCTCAAAATCCCATTATACAGAGCGATTCGGTTCGCTGGCATTCCCATGATCTCTTCAATTTCATCTCTGCAACTTCTTGATGCTCTGTTTTGCTCCCTCTGTTCGTTCTCTGGCCCTTCACTTGCTTCCTTCACATTATCTGCAAATTGTACTTTCTTCTTCTTCTTCTCCTTCTTTCTCTCTACTTTCTTTTCCTCTGTAACATGTACACAAATGATTACCACAGCAATCACCAAAGATTCTTCCAAATGAAGATTGTTACGATCAGCAAAAGAAGGAAAAAGGCAGAGGAAACCCATTTACCTGAACACAAGCAAGAGCGTAGATTTTGTTTGGTAGAGTCCTGAGAATCGGAATTCCCAGAAATAAAGGACGATGGGGAAATGATTTTACTTGAGAAAGAAAGATAAAGCACAGTGCATGATAGAACCATGGCAGTGGTTAAAACAAGACCCTGCGACATGGAAGTCATATTGCAAGAACAGAGCTGTACGTTCAAGAACAGGGACGGTAAGATCGAGAAGCAGATCTATTATCTCAACAAAGAAAAGGAAGACTTGCATAAATAGAAAAGTGGGTAGGCTTGAAAAGTATATGGGGTGGAAGAAAAGTATTAAAACTGAGAAAGAAATGAATGGGAATTTCACATGATGATTACAGGAATTGGGAAAAAAAATGCCACTAGTTCATTGGTTGTGGTTGATGTAAGCGTGGACGCAATGATCTGGAGATTTCTCTATGTGCTTTTGAAATTGGTTTTGCTTTTGCTTATTTGGAAACTGGCAAGAATTTGGCAAAAAGATGCATGAAAATTCTTGATGTTGTTGTTTCTAATTCTATTGGCGTCTCGTCAGCCATTTACTTTTCATACTCAAATGATATTTTCATTTATTCAGTCATTTAATCATAGGTAAGAATCATGTTATGTTGAATGATTAGTTAATTGTCAAATATCTTCTAATACGATAAATAATATAATGCTTATCCAGTTCTAAATATAAAATGTATTTTATAGTGTAATTTACATAATAAAATGTATATTATATTTAGGATTAAAATAATATCTATCAAGAAAATTTATTTTCATTACTTTCTCCGACTTATGCTTACTAGTATTATGTTTCGGTATTATCATGTAATTTAATTTCTCCCCTTTTATATAATTTGGTTTCAAATTATATTTGGTTTTTAGGCGAGGAGAATATTCATTTATCAAAAGAAAAATATCCCATTGGCGCTCTTTGACAAGACATTTTCTAGAAGGTTTCAGCATTGTTGCTGTTTAAATCTTTTGTGAAAAGAGAAAACTGTTTTATTGAGAGCACTATGGAAAGACAATCAATTTTTAAAGATATCAATTATTTTTTTCAATTTGTGTAAAATTAACAATTTGGTCTTATAAATAACAACAGAGGAAGTACTATAACATTAACATTTTAAGTCTTTGACACTACTAAAATTGCACAATTAGTTTTCCCCATTACACATCTCTATGCGAATAGTCAAAAACACATTAAATTTCATTGCAACATCACATGCTAAAATCATTAATACCTGCGCCATTACATGATTTGATTATTGGACATAACTCAGAAAACACCCCCAAAAAAACAAAAACCACAATAATATATGATCATGAAATAAAAGAAGACCAAAAGAAGAAAAGATAAGAATGCTGAAAGTAATCATCAAATTAATTAAGTAGTGAGGATTGGTGGCATGTAGTCAGATTTGGCACCAAGAATACGAGCCTGTGTATCAGGGAAGAACTCAAACCTTGCAGTTCTTGAACTCGCCCTTCCCTAGAAATCTTCACAGGATATCGCAGCAAATGCCCTGGAAGATCTTCTTCTAAATGATTCATCTGAGTACAATTCCCAGTACTTATCAGCCATCTGGTTCACCTTCGCCACGCATTCTTCACTTTCTGGGTGTTTGAAACATTCATCCATCACCCCAAGATGCTCATACCACAACGCCATTCGGAATCCATGGATCTGTCCCCTCGCCGGCCCCCTGCTCGTCGCCAAATGATACGGCTGATATGCCCCCATCGCTATCTCTGTGTCCCTTGATCCATCCATTGACCTCTGGTTTATGTTCGCAGATCCCACGATTATGTACTCATCATCCACTGCACAATATTTATATGTTACTTATGACTCAAGTTAGTTAATCTGTAAGAATAATGAATCTTCGTACGAACCTATCATCATCTTGGTGTGAACATAAATCATGAAGCGACGAGCTTTCTGGGCTTTTTCATAAGGGGCATCAGGTTGGTTCCGGTGGTTCATACTCGCCGTCTCGTTTCACTTCTCTGTTTCCCAGACAGAAGAATGTTAAGTACTTGCGAGGATCTTCCCTTATTCCCTTTGCCTCCAAAGCTTCGACAATGTCTTTATACATTGTGTCCATCGTTCTTCTCTGCCAATCTAATATTGCCTGCACGGAGCCGCTGTCTGGTATGCCCTCCGGCCACATCGGAATCACCACGTACACCGTGAATCTCTCTCCTGCTTCGATCTTGCTACGATTTTCAGTGATAGTTCTTTGGGTATGACGTGAAGTGCGTTAATTTCTTCCGGCTTTATGTC
Source organism: Neltuma alba (assembly GCF_004799145.2). Taxonomy (NCBI): domain Eukaryota; kingdom Viridiplantae; phylum Streptophyta; class Magnoliopsida; order Fabales; family Fabaceae; genus Neltuma; species Neltuma alba. The sequence goes on along the minus strand of NW_021636748.1, from coordinate 502 downwards.
GCCATCTTCAGCATCCACGCATATGAGCTTCCCAGAAAATATTGATTCTCTATGTATATGAACTTTCCTCGCTCGTCTTATTGCATGGATATATGCATCTTGAATGCTTCTGTCTACGATGTTGTTTTTCCCACTCACGAGCCCGGCGTCGGCTGCTTCTTCTGGGCTATCTGGGAAGCCAAAGGCAGCGCCGCCGTCGATGGATCGGAACAACTGAACATTCCACGTCTCGTGATCCTCCGGGAACATCACCGGAGATGGCGGAATAACTATCTCCTCGAGCTCTCCATGGGAGACAAGCACATCCTTCCCTCCTTGCTTCTTCCATCTCTGTTCAAAATTAAACAAAACATCCCAAGCAACGGGTCCTTCCAGACGCGAATGTATATCGTGCCACGGCTCCCGGGGTCCACCTTTGTTGATGTCGGCGCCGGCGAAGTTAGGTTGATGAAAATCATCGTGATGAGCAGTGTCCAACGTTCTGAAAAGTGAATGAAACGCA
>NW_021636747.1:0-23895 GCF_004799145.2 Neltuma alba | reverse complement strand
ATATTAAGGACCGGAGGAGTATTAATAATAATCGAAGACCTTTAATTATTGAAATACCAGGACGGAAGGATTTGGTTTTTACTTGCGATCTAAAAAATAATTATTTCACAAATTTGCCCTTGTGACCAAATCTTTGATCCCCATGTCGCTTCCTTAATTAATTTGGGTGAAGTCTAAAGTCACACCCGACCTTTATATACTTGATATGATCATCTTTATCAAGTAAAGACAAAAATCATTGCGCATAATTTAGTGGTACAGAGCATGCTTAATTATCATATAATCACTTCTTACCAGTTCGGTTAGCGCACGGGATCTATAAGATACTTTCCAGTTGAACATGATAATTTTAAGTTCGACAAACTTCCCTCCTATTAATTTCTACGATAATGCAGTGCTGTCCTGTTCATGGTTTCAGTTTTGTGCAGGGATTACGGCTAGTCAGCTACTCGGCAAGCCTCGAGAAAAATGGAAGAAATATATGAAAGAAAAACTTGCCTCCTGTCATCAATTAAATCAGGTATAAATATAATTTTGTGGAGGTTGCCCAAACTTCTCTTTCTACAGAAGCAAGAAAGTGAAATTTACTATAGCTACTCTAACCAAACAGGAAACAACAATCCCCTACTCTTTGATGCCTCAGTCATATAGGCCATCCTGTTCCCAGACGTCCACCAGAAAATCTACCATTTCCTGTTCATATGAAAATGAGAAATCTCTCAAAAACAAAAACGAATTTTTGAGTGATTTGCAGGTTCATAGTTCAGAATCAGATGCTTACAGAAAGAGGGATGGGCTGAGAGAATGGCTTGTTGCTCCCAAGTAAACTTTCATACGTTGCATTCCAACTGCATTAACATGAATCTTAGCCCAAGTACAGACTATACGGCTTACGAGAAACAATAAACAAATTCACAGAGTTTGATCCCAAAAGAGAAATTCATCAGCCTATTTACCGCACTGTAATATTTTGGCACTGTAATATTTTTGCAATGCAAATACTAATGTAAAAGATCTAATATGCATTTGGGAAGTCTACGTTATGGGAAACATGCTCCTTACATAAGCAGCCATGATCCATTCAGCTGCAAACTAATACTTCCACAGCATAGCCTTAAAATAACAAGAGTAGCTTTCTCTTTTCTCCTAAGGTACAATCTCATCAAGACTTAACTACCAGTCAGCTACGTGCTAAATATAAAGAAGTGGACTGGCCTTTCTATGGTAAAACCTTGGGTAATTTACCTTAATTTAGGATCCAGTTGCCGTTTGGTTTGGTTATGATTGTGAGATCTATTATTTCTTACCCAACGTTGCCGAGTCCGAGTCAAAGAGAATATGACCTGCAAGAAAATAACCAAATAATTTTGGTTTTGCTTTCTCTTCTCCCATCCAAATATTTTTTTTATAAGAACAGGCAAGAGCAATAACCAACCATCGCACCGCTACCTTATTTTCCAAAATCAATGAAATACAAGGTAACATGGGAATATAAAAAGTCATAGAGATTGTTAAAGGGAAAATGCAAAATTGACTAAAGATGCCATGGAACCTGGTCAGTAATAAAAACACAATTTTAGATCAGAAGAAGAATCAGTCACCGAAAGCATTTGAACAGGGAAAAGGAGGCAACACTTTAGTCGGTCAAATATGAACCATACGTGGCTAAAAAAGAAAAGTACACGAAAAGTACTATTCCGACCTAGAAAGAGGTGGACTTAATAATTAAGCATGACGGCTCGTTCAAAAACAAAAAAATAATTAAGCATAACGATGAGTCATATAAGAATCCATCTTCCCAAAAAGAAAAGCAGGCACTGAGAGCATAAAGACACCAGGATAAAAGTACAACTTCTGGCAAAAGCTTAGCTTAATCATCACGTCTCACTAATTTAACTTTTCTTTAGCCACAACATTGCATTTTCCAGCCACAGCAACACCAAATATGGAAGCAGCAACCCCCAGTCGCGTCACTAAAGGAAAAGGGACAGTAACTTAATTATAGGGTTATCATCTTCTAGCTATCACCGCTCATGTCCAAGAAAATAATTACAGCATGCATACCAGTTTTGTCCTTTTTTTTGTCATAATTTTTTTAATCCAGATCAACATTAAAGTATCCAAAACAATTTAACAAAGTAGCTCCGGCTGAACAATAATAAAAGCAAGGAACCATACCGTGATTTACAAATTCAGCAGGATTACTGATTTTGCTAGAAGCACCATGAGGATCTAGCGCTTGGTTTGTCGCACTGGTTGATGAGATGCTTCCTTGTGACAGAACAGCACTATTGTCCATGTCATGTGTGCTTGTGGTCCAGAAATCCTCTGATGTACTGGCTTTCTTCAAAGCCTTACCTTGCATTGCCAACCCTTTCGATGGCATATCAACTGTGCTAATAACCGTTGGTTTTTTATGGCAACCAAGACAACCACTGCTCTGTTACAATGGCATTAAATTCTGTTATGCATCACAATATACTTTATGATAGTCTAAAACATCCACCATAAATTCAGACACAGAAGTCTTATAACTGCCAAAAGTTTCACAAGTACTGGAATGCCTTATGAATAAGAGTAAGTTTTGTTCCGCATCCATCTTACCAATGATAAAATTAATACCAAGTTATGATTAAGTCCGAATTTAGCACCAACCAATCAACAAAAGGCGGACTATGCTTAGAAACCACCTGTAAGTAAATGAAACGGGAACCGCATGTGACAGTGTACTCTATACTAATTTTCTACTGGGAGGATAAGGAGTGGAATGTGCTCATGAGAGCTCATGCTTATCTCTACAAGTCCTCTGATTACCAATAATTTAATCACAAATTGGGTTAGGCTTTGTCTTTTCCATAACTAAAACATCAATTTTCTATAGAATTCAGGAAAAAAGCATTCTTCTCATATATTTTATGACAAAATGAAAAGGCAAAAGGAATTATAGATTCACGCACACACTTAAATAAAAATAAAAAGCAAAAATACAGATAATTTTGACTTATTCAGACAGGATTGGAATCGAAAACGTACCCCATTCATTCAGTGTCTGAGATACCAAAAGCCAAGTAAGATCGACTGAGGGATATGGCGGAGATAGAATAGCAAGGAGCCAACTCCCAACTCCAAGAAAGGGGGGAAAAAATCAGAGCGCGAGCAATTCTGAGAATTGAAAACCAAAATGATTAAGAGGAAAAAACCAGGGAAAAGAGAATTGATAGAGCGAATCAAAAAGACACGAAGAAGCGATTGGGTTACCGTGGGAAAAGAATCAGAAGTTTGCCTTTGAAATTGTGTCGTGTTAATATGGACTCTTCGCTGCTGAAATCGATAGCTTCCCCCGTGATGTGAAAGACGTAGACGAGGGTGGCTTTTGGATAATTATTGGATTGGATTGGATTGTTGCTTCGCCTTCTCTTCCTCTTCTCCTCCGCTGGGATTTACTGGCAAAAATGGACAAAGCATGAAAAGGCAAGTGGGGGGGATTCTGATTCTGAATTACCGCCTTGTATTTAATTACTATTTTTTTGACCAAGCTGCTATTTAATTATTAGCTACTACTATAATCATAACAATAATGCAGTAGTTGGTAAAAAATGTATATTTCCATTCTAACATCAAACTAGTCAACTATTTTGGTTTTTAAATATTAATTAACTTAGCATAAAAATAATATTTATATATTACATATTTAATGTGCCAAAATTTTTATCTCTTCTTCACCAAAATTTTTTTTTAATCTATTTATCATTAATTCCTTCTAACTCACAGACAAATTTCGATCTCTGTGTCACAAGATTATATATCAATTATTTTTTCCATTTTAATTTTTTAGTTGAATATAAAATATTAAATTTATTAAAAAACTCACTTATTAACGTTTGTTATTTAGAAGATATTTGGATGGAATAAAACGATAGCTTTAAAAATATTTTTACGGTATATAAAATAAATATGTAGGGAGAGTTTATCTGAATTACAAAAAAGTGTTTTTAAAAAATATTTTCCTACTACCCAAATACCCCCTTAATATCTATAGGGTGTTTTATGTTCTACTGTACAAAAATTTTAGAAACAAGCGCTTAATAATACACTGTTACAACTTATCTTACAACCAAGGCATGGGGTAACAAGCATCTCTTATCTCATATGTAAAAAGTTACCAGTATATAACTAAAGTTAGCTATGTACTAAAAAACCGTGTGTTGATTTTTTCAAAAATATTTCTTTTGATAATTTGTATTGAAAACTACTATATTGATGAAAACTTTCTTGATGTCTATAATTAATATCCACAATTTATTAAAAAATTAAAATTATGTAAAAAAAAAGTGGATTAACTTTTTACATTTAAAATCAAATCAAAATAAATTTACTAAAACTTTATTAATGTCTATAATTAATATTTGTATTAACTTTTTACATTTAAAATCAAATCAAAATAAATATTAGCTTACTTGTAAATAATGCTGCACATATGCTGCTTAAGATAAAAAAAAGTAGTAGGTAGATGTAATATGTCTCGAATTAAATTAATTAATGGTAAAATTTTAAATAGTAAATTAAGGATATACGCGTTTTATGAGGCTTAATGAACACATTTTAAAGGCAATGTGAATTGTAATTAAGGTCCCAATACATAAAAGGGAGAGTCACCAACATTCCTTTCCGTCTCTAACAAGTAACACCTAATCAAGTGGCTTTGTGTTTTTACACAACTAATCAGACTTTACAGATAAAAAGTGAAGTAGATATGATTTATCATAAATTTGTTGCTTGCGTCTTCTTCCTGCTAATTCCTGCATTTTGCATTTGGATCAAATTTGGTTTTCAATAAAAGAAAATAATCAAGGCAAGGAAGTGAAGTTTTTGAGATTTTAAGCCAAGAAAATAAATGAAATAAATTTTTGTGTGGCCCAAATATGAGTGAATTCTAAAAATTAACCTTTTAATTTTATTGCCGTCTCTTAATTTCATTAAAATTCAATTGTAATTTTACTTCCTATAATTTTGTTTCCATTATAATTCAATGTCTGAATTTTACCCCACCAAAAGAACTCCGACATCCATGGCTGGAAATTTCTAAGATCAAATTGGCTAATAAATTATTGAAATATTACGAATATCCTAAAACATTCAAATGTAAAATTTGAAAACGTGTTGTCCTTTGCTAATTAATTATTCACTTGCTATTTATTATAGTTATTCGTAAAAGTCAACACTTATTTTCAAATTTTACAATTAGATGTTTTATAACACGTACTTCATTTCATTAGCTATTTATTATATTTATTAGCCAAAGTCAAGGCTTTTTAGTGACCAGTCATGCTGAGCTGGTCTTTTTAAGTGAAAGAGCTTTGGTACAATGAAATGATTTGGAATTATTGAAATTGAAGCCATTGATTTAAGATTTTGGTATTTTTCTGAAATTTTCACTTATTTAATCAATTATAAATATAAAATTAAATAAACGTTTGTCATATAGTTTATTCATTTCAAACTGGATGCAAGCTGTTGACTGGACTCAACTAACGAGTTTGACAAGCAAAATTTAAAAATCAGAAACAAACATTCATGAAGGATGGGACTTCCACCCTGTCACGGCCTTTAGTCAAAATACAGAAATGTCAACATCTTTCCTCCTCCATCTGTTTAGGCTGCGCCATATATGGGCTGCCTCCACCTGATCAATTTGGAAGACTTGGGTTGGGCTTAAGTTTTTTAATTGTTTGTTATATTTTATTTTGAAAAGTAGTAAGAAAATAAAATAAAATTTTGAGTGTCAAGTCTAATAGAAGAGGTTAGTCCCTCATAACGTAATGGATCAATATTTAAATCCTTACTAGAAGAAATACTCACATTTAATATCCGACAGTGTGTCGAACATGATTGTTTTTAATAAAAATATATGTATGTCTGGAAAAAAAGAATATTGATATAAATTATTTATATAGAAAAAGTTTTAATTTATGCTATTGTGTAAAATGAGCTAATACGTTGTGATTGATATAAATTTGGAGTAATGAAACTTTTCATCCCTCAAGTCCATTTTAATTATCCATCCGGTCCTAAAGTTTAACCAGGTGAAGTTCCTAAAGTTCGTACACAAGTTTATATTTTTATCTGGTATTCGTCAAATAATGAGTATATTATTCTTTTAATAATATTTATTGGTACTTGGTAGGTGCGTTAAATCTCAAGCTACCATGGATACATCATAAAAATGTTAAGGCTTGGAAATGTCTTTGATAGGGACATGGGGTATTAGTCACGGTCTCTAAATAGTATCACTAATATTTAATATAAGAGTTGATTTGACATCTAATTTGGTTATAACTATACTCCATTCGGTTCAAAATATAAGCTAAACTTTCTAAAAGGGGTTGTTTTTTTCATAAGATAACATTCACTTTTTTTTCAATTTTACCCTAATATATTCTCTTCCCTCTTTAAACTCATTTATTGCATCTTTTACTTATTCTCTTTGTTAATAAGGGTATATTAGGAAAAAACAAATATATGTCTTACACATTTATTGTTTTAAATTGATTTTAATTAGTTTCTTGAAAACCTAAATGAATAAAGTTTAGCTTATATTTTGAACCTGAAGGAGTAATATCTTAATTTACTCTGTCTCTTGTATTTATCTATTTTTTTAATATGGTCCTTATAATAGTTGCATATATTAAATGTTTCATTGAATAATAGTTTTAGCTATTACACATTATTAACAAAGGTATTTTAAGAAAGAAAGACAACACATATCTATTATAAATAGCTACCTTAATTAATTCTTTAATCTACTTAAATTAGTTAAATAATTCTTATATTGAGGATTAAAGGTAATATTATTTACATATAAAATAACATGGTTAGGTTTGTGTCGCAGACATGTTGAAATTTGGGAAGATAGGTCTAGATAGTTCTCATGATTTAAAATGTGCTAGTCAAGATGTTCAAAAATTACCCTCCATCAATGTCTAATTGAGACGAAAGGCTTCAAAGTCATGTATTGTGTAAGAGGAACTTACACACCCGTATGTTTTATTATAGAGATCAACTTCAATCTTATTGCTAAGAAAAACTTAAAAAAGATAGTTAGTGTGTTAGTATTCATAAATTTAGTTACCAGGCTAATCCTAGATACTATTATAAAAGAATTTTTTTAGGGATATTATGTTCCTATTCATAAGGTCCACTAACAATTTACTTGAAATTTTTAGTATTTCCTTCATTCCTATTTTCTTATTATAATGACCTCCTACATATTTCATAATATAATATATTTTATTTTAAGAATTAATGTTACATAATATATCAACTAATGATAAATCCTTTGAACTAATTAAATTGTTATTTCATGTAAAAATTGTTATTAGGTTTTATTATAAGAACAAAAAATATTATTTTATTTTAATTCCTCCATTAATTAAATTAGCCTTATTACTTACCAAAAAAAAAGATAGCCTTATTATATTATTCAAATAGGTCCTAATTATAAGACCCAATTGACTTATTTGAGGAGATTAAGGAAGTAATTAAGTTGGTTATTTATAATAAATAAGTGTTGTCATTTCTAAAATATTCCTGCTAATTAAGTATATTGGCTAAACTATCATTATTAATTATCTAAAAAACATGCATAAATAAAAAGAAAATGGATTGGGCTTATAATTAGACCAAATAAAAAGTCAAATTGGTCTTATAATAAGGACCGGAGGAGTATTAATTATCTCATTCACTTTTTTTTCCATAAATAAGCGTGTTTTTAAAAAAAGTTGTGTTTACATATATTTATTTTCCAACCCAATTTTCATAAATTGAATAATATTTTATAAAAAGGACATCACAAGTATAACTCAATAATGGTACCTATGTCCAAGCAAGTGAATCTAGAAAAAGAGGAGGGTGGGACAGCAAAATCTTCAATCTTTATTCGAAGTTATCAGAAGGATGACCCCACTACAAATCTTTCACATTTAATCTGCCACCCTCCCTCTCTTTATAAAATCTCAATTACATAAATGTAGAATTTATAATTCATCAAAAAAAAAATGTAGAATTTATAATCCATAAATCTATGTTAGTTCATACAGAAAAAAACTAATTATTTCCCAGAAAAAAGGTGCATGTAAATACGCTTTATGATGGAGAAAATTGATTTGATTCAATCATCATCAAACTAATAAATACTGAATTATTATTTATGTTTTTTTATCACTAGGAATTTCCATTATGAGCACTCAAAAGTAAGTTCTCTCAGGAGTATGGAAAAACCTTCCCACCTAAGTTGATTCTATAAGCAAGTATGAGTTAATGATTAACAATAATAAGATTTTCTTTTTATTTCTAATGATTTAATAATTAAGTTATGTTTAAAAACATTAGTACCAGAGAGACCGCTCATTACAGAACAGAGCGCAGAGCGTGCTTCAAAATTTACATTTTTCTGAATATATTTTCTTGGAGAATTATATCTAAACCAGTTTCCACTCTAATTTAGCCATATCGATATCTTTTATTTAATTTTTTTAATTTAAATAATCAAATTATTATTATTTGAGAATCAACTTATGTTTCTTGCCTTCAGGAGGAATTTTTTTTTTTTTACTTTCAAAAAAATATGCGAACATATTTAATATTATTTAAAAATTGGGTTAAACTTTTACAAAAATTCAAGGGGGCATGAACCCACTCAGCACTGCCTAATGATGCCATAATTCAATAAAAAATTATTGAGATTATAAAATATAAATATATAATAAATGCAGACGAGTTCATTTAATAAGACAACAATCAAATAGAAACACAATCCAAAATGTCCTTTAGTTATTTACAATCCCACACGACAGATTTTTCCCCTGCAGGGCTCTTCAGTCGTCAGGCTTCTCTCTTTTCGGTGGAGGTGAAACGAAGAAGGAAAAAAACAGAGGAGACAGAGCGTCAAAGTTTCAGATTCCTTATTCCTACGTCCGTTATTAAGAGCATTCGATCTTACGTACTCGGTCTCTCAAAATCCCATTATACAGAGCGATTCGGTTCGCTGGCATTCCCATGATCTCTTCAATTTCATCTCTGCAACTTCTTGATGCTCTGATTTGCTCCCTCTGTTCGTTCTCTGGCCCTTCACTTGCTTCCTTCACATTATCTGCAAATTGTACTTTCTTCTTCTTCTTCTCCTTCTTTCTCTCTACTTTCTTTTCCTCTGTAACATGTACAAAATGATTACCACAGCAATCACAAAGATTCTTCCAAATGAAGATTGTTACGATCAGCAAAAGAAGGAAAAAGGCAGAGGAAACCCATTACCTGAACACAAGCAAGAGCGTAGATTTTGTTTGGTAGAGTCCTGAGAATCGGAATTCCCAGAAATAAAGGACGATGGGGAAATGATTTTACTTGAGAAAGAAAGATAAAGCACAGTGCATGATGATAGAACCATGGCAGTGGTTAAAACAAGACCCTGCGACATGGAAGTCATATTGCAAGAACAGAGCTGTACGTTCAAGAACAGGGACGGTAAGATCGAGAAGCAAATCTATTATCTCAACAAAGAAAAGGAAGACTTGCATAAATAGAAAGTGGGTGGGTAGGCTTGAAAAGTATATGGGTGGAAGAAAAAGAAACTATAAAACTGAGAAAGAAATGAATGGGAATTTCACATGATGATTACAGGAATTGGGAAAAAAAATGCCACTAGTTCATTGGTTGTGGTTGACGTAAGCGTGGACGCAATGATCTGGAGATTTCTCTATGTGCTTTTGAAATTTGGTTTTGCTTTTGCTTATTTGGAAACTGGCAAGAATTTGGCAAAAAGATGCATGAAAATTCTTGATGTTGTTGTTTCTAATTCTATTGGCGTCTCGTCAGCCATTTACTTTTCATACTCAAATGATATTTTCATTTATTCAGTCATTTAATCATAAGTAAGAATCATGTTATGTTGAATGATTAGTTAATTGTCAAATATCTTCTAATACGATAAATAACATAATGCTTATCCAGTTCTAAATATAAAATGTATTTTATAACATAATTTACATAATAAAATACATATTATATTTAGGATTAAAATAATATCTATCAAGAAAATTTATTTTCATTACTTTCTCCGACTTATGCTTACTAGTATTATGTTTCGGTATTATCATGTAATTAAATTTTTCCCTTTTATATAATTTTCAAATTTTTATTTGGTTTTTAGGCGAGGAGAATTCATTTATCAAAAGAAAAATATACATTGGCGCTCTTTGACAAGACATTTTCTAGAAGGTTTCAGCATTGTGCTGTTTTAAATCTTTGTGAAAAGAGAAAAATGTTTTATTGAGAGAACTATGGAAAAGAAATCATTTTTAAAGATAAATTATTTTTTTCAATTTGTGTAAAATTAACAATTTGGTCTTATAAATAACAACAGAGGAAGTACTATAACATTAACATTCAAGTCTTTGACACTACCAAAAATTGCACAATTAGTTTTCCCCATTACACATCTCTATACGAATAGTCAAAAACACATTAAATTTCATTGCAACATCAGATGCTAAAATCATTAATACCTGCGCCATTACATCATTTGATTATTGGACATAACTCAAACACCCCAAAAAAAACAAAACCACAATAATATATGATCATGAAATAAAAGAAGACCAAAAAGAGAGAAGATAAGAATGCTGGAGTAATCATCAAATTGATTAAGTAGTGAGGATTGGTGGCATGTAGTCTGACTTGGCACCAAGAATACGAGCCTGTGTATCAGGGAAGAACTCAAAGCCTTGCAGTTCTTGAACTCGCCCTTCCCTAGAAATCTTCACAGGATATCGCAGCAAATGCCCTGGAAGATCTTCTTCAAATGATTCATCTGAGTACAATTCCCAGTACTTATCAGCCATCTGGTTCACCTTCTCCACACATTCTTCACTTTCTGGGTGATTGAAACACTCCTCCATCACCCCAAGATGCTCATACCACAACGCCATTCGGAATCCATGGATCTGTCCCCTCGCCGGCCCCCTGCTCGTCGCCAAATGATACGGCTGATATGCCCCCATCGCTATCTCTGTGTCCCTTGATCCATCCATTGACCTCTGGTTTATGTTCGCAGATCCCACGATTATGTACTCATCATCCACTGCACAATATTTATATGTTACTTATGACTCAAGTTAATTAACCTGTAAGAATAATGAATCTTCGTACGAACCTATCATCATCTTGGTGTGAACATAAATCATGAAGCGACGAGCTTTCTGGGCTTTTTCATAAGGGGTATCAGGTTCTGGTTGTTCCGGTGGTTCATACTCGCCGTCTCGTTTCACTTCTCTGTTTCCCAGACAGAAGAATGTTAAGTACTTGCGAGGATCTTCCCTTATTCCCTTTGCCTCCAAAGCTTCGACAATGTCTTTATACATTGTGTCCATCGTTCTTCTCTGCCAATCTAATATTGCCTGCACGGAGCCGCTGTCTGGTATGCCCTCCGGCCACATCGGAATCACCACGTACACCGTGAATCTCTCTCCTGCTTCGATCTTGCTTACGATTTTCAGTGATAGTTCTTTGGGTATGACGTGAAGTGCGTTAATTTCTTCCGGCTTTATGTCGCCATCTTCAGCGCTCCACGCATATGAGCTTCCCAGAAAATACTGATTCTCTATGTATATGAACTTCCTCGCTCGTCTTATTGCATGGATATATGCATCTTGAATGCTTCTGTCTACGATGTTTTTTTTCCCACTCACGAGCCCGGCGTCGGCTGCTTCTTCTGGGCTATCTGGGAAGCCAAAGGCAGCGCCGCCGTCGATGGATCGGAACAACTGAACATTCCACGTCTCGTGATCCTCCGGGAACATCACCGGAGATGGCGGAATAACTATCTCCTCGAGCTCTCCATGGGAGACGAGCACATCCTTCCCTCCTTGCTTCTTCCATCTCTGTTCAAAATTAAACAAAACATCCCAAGCAACGGGTCCTTCCAGACGCGAATGTATATCGTGCCACGGCTCCCGGGGTCCACCTTTGTTGATGTCGGCGCCGGCGAAGTTAGGTTGATGAAAGTCATCGTGATGAGCAGTGTCCAACGTTCTGAAAAGTGAATGAAACGCAGTGTCGTATCTTCCGTCGCATAAATCAAGCCCACCGACGAAACTCGCTATTCTTCTCTTGCTGGACGACCCTCGTCCCGGAAGCTCACCGTCCACCACCACGATCTTCTGGTGATGAGTGAACATGGTGGAAATCTGTACGTCCTGTATTATACTCCCGGCACCTTCGTCGGGATCACGAGGGCATAAAACACAGTGAACTGGAGTATCTTGAAAGAATTTCTCAGTTTCTTCATCATGTGTTGCCATTAACCCGTCCTTTTTTAACAGACTAACAGAAGTTCTATCGTCCCAAACAAGCATCAAAACCTTAACCCCTTCATTTGCTTTATCTTTCAGAAGCTGTCCTAGTGTCATGTGACCTCCATCTTTTGGCCTCTTAGCATCTCTCACTAGTTTAATCTCAGTGTAAACAGACCAACCAGTGATGTATATAAAGTGCTTTGCATTTCTAATTGCGTCGAAAACATCTTCCCAACATCGATGAGGTTCATAATACTTGTCTTCTGAGAGGGGGATTCTGGGAATGAAATCTTCAGGGACATGAGCGTCATGGTACAAGGTAACCTTACAACCTTGTCTTTGTGAGAAGAAAGTGTAGGGTACTCCTGGGTATTTAGGGCTCCGAATGCCTCGATTCCAGTTTCTGTCTTTTGTGACGTCGAAGTATTGGAGCTTGACGTGGATTTTGGAGCCGATGGGTTCTTTTTCTTCGTTTAAGATATCGAGCCATTCATCGTAGGTGTCACCGCCGATGATGTTGTCGACGGGGACGTAGGCTCGTCCGATTAAGGTGGCGCCGATCTTGTTGACGCCTTTGACGGTGAAGATGACGTTGGATGCGACGTGGGCACAGTATATGTGGAAAGATTCTTGCCATCTGAGACTGGAATCTGTGTTTTCCAAAACCCTGGTTCTTCCCACTCTTGCTTTCTCCAGATCAATGGTTGCGTACATTTGGGATGATCCCTTCCCTACACCAACCGTGTCCTCGATTTTTTGCTTAAGCTGCAATATTAGCACCGAGATAATTATCTTAAATTTCACACCATATTCAGGAAGTCCAGTTTAATTAAAAGTAAAATCAGTATTAATCTATAATACTCCTTCTATTTTTAATATAAGATCTAATTTAGAATTAATATTAGTTTTATATTTAAGACCTATTTCACATGTTTGTTATTTTTTTTTAAATTAATTTTATTGATATTCGACAACAATATATAATTAATTAAGAGAGGAAGGAAGGAAAATTAAAGAAGATGTTAGATATTTAAAAAAAAATATTATATTACTAATTTAACAACACCCTTAACCTATTCAAATGAATTAATTAGGTCATACAATAATTAAGCCACACTATTTTTTTTTAATTTAGAGAAACAAGCACTAACGAATTGAAGTTATAAGTAGATCGGATCAAATCCATGACCTTCTATTCATAGAAAAAACTTTCATGCAATTAGGCTTTTAGCACTGTTTAAGTGTCTATAAGTTATAATAGCAAAGTTTATTCATGAGACCCAGCTAAGTTATAAACTAATGCTGATGATGACTTTTTTTAAGTTAAAGTGAAAAAATAAATTTTAAAGGTTAAATTTTAAAAAAATGTGATATAAATTAAAGGACTCAATTCTTATGCAATAGTCTTGGTAAAAGAATTCTTATGTAATAATTATTATGCATCAAAATTTTGTATATATAATAATTAAGATATCAAATTGAACATAATAATTAAGGAGCCAAAAGTGGCTGTCTTTTCCAATTTAATGAAATCTTCATTGATTTAATTAAGTCATGGTAATAGAGGTAAATAAAACTGAGCATCAACGTGAAGCAATAGAAAACATAACCAAACCACACTTAACTTGATATGCTAATTAATTGAAATGACAAATAAGAAAATGAAACAAGATCAATAGGGTAATTGGATGACTTATTAGGTGCAAACGTAAGACGAAAACTGGCACTGGAAGAATCAAAAAGCCAAAAATTGTCGAAATCAGACTCCAAGAAGGGTTAAACAAGAAGATTAATTAAATTGACAAGAAGACAAACATGGAATTAATAAATATTAATTAAATGATTACCATGCCGAAAATACTGCTATCTTCACCAGCATTTAGCTTATCCACCTCATGAATGGTGGCGTGGAGTGTCCCATGAAGATGAGTTTCTGCCATTAATTAATTTATCAATTAATTATCTCTCAACCTGCAACACAATTCAGAGAAAACCAACACAAATTAAAACCCTTAATATGTCATTAATCATACTTAGTTGGCCACTTCAGTAATAGAGAGCAACATACACAGCAAGAAAATATATCAGAAAGAAAAAACTCACAGAAAAGAGACAATAAACTTGTTGAAGAGAGACAGAGATAAAGAGAGATGAATCAAAAGAGAAAAGAGGATCAGAAATAACTGTAATACAAAATAATCATGTGGTGTTATATTCACCAAATGGCAAAGACAGATCCTACAAACATGCGGCTTTTGAATTGATATTGACTAATTAAACCTCAACTCAGGACCAGAAAAGAAAGCAAAAACAAATATTAAACAATTTATATTAATCCGATGTCCAAAATATAAAAATTATCCGGTCCTAATTATAAGACCCAATTGACTTATTAGGAGATTAAGGAAGTAAGTTAAGTTGGTTATTTATAATAAATAAGTGTTGTCCTAAAATATCCTTGCTAATTAAGTATATTGGCTAAAACTATCATTATTAGAAGGAGATATCTTGAAAACAAAATACATAAATATAAGAGAGAAAATGATTAGGTCTTTATAATTAGGACCAAATAAAAATCAAAATGGGTCTTATAATAAGGACCGGAGGAAGTATATGGTATCATGAACACTGAAGAGAAGTTAAGGTCACATCAATGTTGAACCAAACAAGAAAATGGACCACATAATATCTTTTTCTGAATTTATAATATAAGTTAGTATGCCAATAATTAATATATATAGTTCATTCGATCAAACTTTTTATGGGAAAAATTTGTTTATTTTATTTTCAGAAACATTTCATTTAATTAAACTAGGCCTTTGTCTTTATATATGGTCTGTAATTTATTATTAATTTAGACATTTTTTAACATCTGTACTGTTAAGATAATATAAATTTCCAATATATATTATGTAGATGTTAAGTTCTTGGAATTATGTCATCATCGTAATTTATCTGATTACCTTTTGGACCATCAAGATCACATAAATGCATATTTTCTGCCGACCATGTGCATTCAAATTAATGGTAGCAAAAATGATATATATATATATATATATTTAAATGTTCTAACTTTATTATAAAGCTCCACCAGTAGAATTAAGTACACATTCGGAACTTCAAATTAAACGTCTAACATTTTCTGGCAAAAGGAAATGACTGTTAACTAATTAATTCCAATAATAATCATAAAAATTATGAATCTATTTAATAATCTATATAAGTAACTCTTTGTGCCATCAATGCAATTTTCTTCATTATAAATTTATTGTCATTACCAAATCAGTTAAAACTATAAAAAAAACCTGTAAATTACAATAAAAAGAAGTTAATTCCACTCACTCATCAATAAATCATACTACTATTTTTTAATAAAAAAACTCTTCTTAAAAGCATAGTTTAGTTCATCCACCCCCCTCTTTCTGCCATTACTGCAATTCTTAGTGTTTTCTGTCAAATTAATTTGGTCCAGTCTCTTTGGCCAAGGCCTAGAATTTAAATGCTTTAGACTTCTCTCTACGTACATGGAGAAGCTACATTGCAGAAAGCTATTTCACTGTATTACCCTAATCCGTGAGGGGAATTAATTACTGCTCCATCAATAGAATTTGATTTAATTTTTTTTTGTGACAGAAAAAATAATTAATTAATTATATTACATTTACATTTGTACAAGACAGGACCATTATATGAAGACTTGGTCCAGTTTGTATTATTGCCATAACTGATTAAAAACCTTCAAGTACGTATTAACATTGCTATTAATAATAACCAGCAATTAATTAATTATATATCTAATTAATTAAACCTACATCAAATTAGGGTTCTCATTGAGGATATAAATTTGACAGCTCTAGTACAATTCATTCCTCATGCAAGGGTGGGTGAGGGAAAAAGACTAATTTTGCTGAATATTAGATTGGTAGGTCATATAAATATAAATATATATACATATATATATATATATAATTTGAGAGTGGTAAAACGTTCAGGTCTCTCTTATAGGTCAGCAATTAATCATCAAGTTGTGAGATTAACTAGAATTAGAATCTAATTTCTTTTTGGCTGCTCGAGAATTAATTCATAATTTTTGAAGGACCACCAAGTAAAATTTAGAGGAGGCAGCAGAATTGTTAGGCTAAAATAGTGGAAACAAGCCAGACGACCCTAAATAATTGAATCTATATTTGCTGTGCATGTAATTAATTTTCTGGGGTCAGAAAGTTGTACTTAATCAATGACCGACTCCGATCTAGTTAGTAACCTCCATCATTACTCCAAGCCATTAATAAATCTTTGAGCAATTATTTTATTTATAACTTATATACATATCCCATATATATTCTTTTTAAATAATTAATTGATAAATCCAAATCTTCAATTATATGTTTAGACAGGTGAAGTTAAAAAGCTATCTCTTTGGCTACATGTGCGAATTATTTCAAAATCAAAGTGCTAAGTGAAAAATGGCATTATTAATTGGACGTATAAAAGCTAAATTAAGCAAAGAAGAAGCATGCATATAATGTTAACTTTTGCTCATCCAAGCCAGCAAGTAATATGGCGAAGCATATAACTCTAGGTATAGTATGAGAGGGAGAGAAATTTTCGTTTTGTTGTTGACTTATTTTGGAGTTATATTATATAGGTTGAATTTTAAACAATTGTTATAGTATGAAACTAGCTAGCGTATGATGTCTGGCTATCTACAAATTGTCTGCTTAAAGAATTTCCACCTCGCATGTTGATGGGAAAAAAAAACATATTTTTATAGTCGGGGGCAGAGCCAAAATTTGAGAATGAAGGGGGTGCCATACTAAAAGGCAGGTATAATATAAAGTCTATGTAAATTTTAGGATAAAAAATACATAAAGGGGAAAAAATTTAACACTATGGGGATGGACCCACCAGTGTTCCCCTTCGCCACCTCGGTCTACAATATATACTCCATCTGCTCTATAATATAAGAAGTTTTTTTTGAAGAAAATTTTAATTCAAAATATAAGAGATTGATAAGGTAATTAATGATAGTTTTAATTTCACTTTCACTCTAGGAGTAGAGAGGTTTTAAATGCAGAAGATCAGAGAGAAGAAAATTTTCTTATTACATTATTTAGTAAGGGTAAAATAGGTACTTTCATCAATTTGAAATACATCTAATGACTTAATTAGTACTCGTTAGTTTGTGAAAAGACTTAGTTAATGTCTTATATTATGGGTCAGAGGGAGTGTGGGTGTATGTATGTGCACTCGCGAGCCAAAATTACTATGCAGTTTCACATAAACAATATAATAACTAAAAAGTCTCTTGGATTATTGTCAATATGCCATGATTTATTGTCATTTTCTGCACCATATTTTGTTATCGTCATGTTGCTCACTTGTTGTAAAACTTTTTAACGATTAATTGTTAGTTATGTGGGACCGCAAGATTTTTTTTTTTGAGGCAAAATTTGGGTCAAGTTACTTATAATATCTATTATACTAAATTCATAGATGAATTTACTAGTGCACATATGCATTTTATTAACTAACAATAACAAAATAACAAGTGTTTATATTTCATTGATGAATTTATAAATATACATATGCATTTTAACAACCAACAATAGTAACATTACAATTTTCTATATCAAAATTTAAAAGCCCAAATTTACATTGTGAGAGTTAATACAAAATTTTACAAGTGCTCATTGGTGGATACCCAAATGCACATACGCATTTTAACAATCAACAATAACAAAATAACAAATCTAATTTAATGGATGTAGATAAGTTGATCTAAGAGTCCTCCCCCCTTTCTTCGTATATAATAACTTAAATAAAAGTTTAGGAAACTGAAATTACAAAATTGCCACGAAATTACATTTACTCCTATAGAAAAAGGGGAGGAATATTTGGTGGGGTGGCCACAGAAGTGCAATAAGTATATATTACCTCTGGTCCCTAATATAAAAACTCGTTTGACTTTATTTTGGTAATAAATATAAGGACACAATTCACTTTATTTATCATATTTATCTTTTTTTTCCTTAAGTAATCCTGTAATAATGGTAGTTCTAGTCAATACACTTAATTAAAGATATTGAAAACAATACCTATTTATTACAAATAATTTAACGCTTTCTTTTTTTATTTATTCAAATTAGTCGACTAGCTCTTATATTAAGAACCGGAGTAAGTATTATATGCATGATTGAAAAAAGATGTGTTTGAGACTTTTGCTGTGGACTGGAGGAGGAATTGGGATAACGTGAGGCGTTTGTTTGTTCCTTTTACTATTCATCTCTTGTGTCCTTGTCTTTAAGGGCACCCCCACCCTCCTCTCTTCCTCCTTTTGAACCACATAAGTAATAATATAAAGCACGACTACGCATCCTTCCCTTTCTCATTGTCCCACGTAAACGACAATCCACCTTCCCTCTTACGACAACTACGTTTCATTCATAATGTATCTTCGTCATTGCCCCCACTTCCCCCCTCCTTTTATTCTCTCTTCTTTTGTTTACCTTAGTTACCCTCTTCTTGTTTCCACTTTTACCTCGCGCGCCTCTTCTTTTTCATTTCATTAATATTATTGTTCCACCAAAAATTTCGAGTTTTGAATATACTACTCTCTCCGATATTCCTTTCTATAAATTCAAATTTTTTAAATTAATCTAATATTTTTATAAGATTAAATTTGATATTATTATCTGAACATTAAATGCATTTTTTAATCAATTTTACCCATAATTCATTGTGTTATCTTTTTTTTTTCATATACATTCTCTTTCATTTTTATTCTCACTATTCTTTTTCTCATCCACCTTCCTATATATAAGCGTGTATTTAAGAAAAAAGGAAATACAGTTCTGATAATTTGTTGCTTTGAACTAAAACTAACAGATTTCTTGAACCACATAATTATACTAATAATCTTATAAAAAGGAGCTAATGTAGTATTATTTTGCATCACTTTGTGATCTTGAGGGAACCAGATAATTAATTAAGTTGCATGTAATGATGAGATCAAGCCGTCAAGCGACAATCTCTGCAAGTACAGCGATGTATTACTTCTTCTACATTAATTTTCAACAAAACTTCTTGTTCATGAAATGGAACACGTACAGTTAATACTCTTATTCAGTTGCATACGCTAGAACTCCATGAAGGAGCTAGTTAGTGGATTATGTTTAGTTTTAAATATAAAATCTTAATTTATTTTTTGTCTCTCACATTAGTCATTCTTTCACCAACTGATTCACCTAATTTATATATTAATGTGCTACTTTTAGTCTTAAATATAAGATTTAGTTTTTAGTGTAAAACTAGATTTTATATTTAAAACTGTAGGTAACATAAGTTAATTTTACACAAGGGTATTTTAAGGAGATTGTATCATGTTTTTTATAATTAATTTATTTAACTTCCTTAATCTAATCAAGTTATAGTTAAATAGCTTTCATATCAAGAATTTAAAGGAGTAATTCATTTGTTTATGCAAGTTATTTGTGCTATTTATACTCAAGCTTGATATAATAAAAAGAATAAAAATCATTTTAAAGACAGGGTTAGAGTGTATTTTTGTCTTAAAAGTATTTTAGGAAGAGTTATACGCACCATAAAAAAAATTGTAGAAACGTATAACACTTAATATTTCAAAATCGGTATATTAATGTTGCAATGTTTTAATTTAATGGTCACATTATATAAAAAAAGTCTCATCATGGCTTACAATAATGGTTGACCTACTATTGGTCATTAGAAAGAGAAATGAGAATACTACACCAATTTTGAAAGATTGTGTATCATATTGTTTCATAATTTTTCTCAGAATACCCATAAATTCTTCAAGTTAAGGAATAATATTCATAAAAATGTCCTTTAATCTTTGAAGATGTTTTATACCTCCAATCAACAACTTTGATCAATATTAGCAGTTTTGCAATGGACACAAATTTCAAATTGAATCCCCATATAAGTGAATAATATTGTGTACAATAGGAAAGACGTATGCAAGTTGAAATTATATATCATTGTCACACTTTTTCATCAAGTGCAGAGAATCTAACATTAAAAAAAATAATAGAAAAATAGCAAAAGAAGACAAAAAATAACTAGGAACTTAACATTATGTTATTGGATGGATGTGGCATATAATAATATAGATAAAAAGAAAGAGAATATTTTGTGGTTGTGAGATTAGATTGAGAAATGTAAGTTTGGTATATGAATCAAACAGACTTTCGGGTAAGGGATCTAAAGCACTTCCTCCTTGGTGTAATACAATACATCACTTACTGCCAAATAAACTGCCCAACCAAATGCTCAACCAATAATTCCTTCTTCTTTTCTCTTTTATCACTTCAACCTTCTACTTCAATCATTCATCTTTTTCTTGTTTTTTTTTTTTTCAATTTTTGTTGCCTTGTGGATTTTGGAGGCCTGATTGGTTTTGGATTCTCTTCAGTGGGTTATTGTTTATTTTTTTAAAGATAAAACTCAAGTCAAGTTAGTTTATATTTATTATTAGGTCAAGTTCATAGGTGATACATATGCATTTTAACAGCTAACAAATAAAATACTAGGTGTTCATATTTTATAAGTAAATTTATAACTGCACATACATAATTTAACAACTAATTAATAGTGAACATATTACAAGTATCCTATGAAAATTTACAAATCTTGATTTACGATATTATAGGAGGTGATACAAAAATTTATAGGTGTTCATAAGTGAATTTACAAATGCACATATGCATTTCAACTACAAACAATAAAAAAATAAAAAGTAAAATTAGAGAATTTGACATAATAAATATAAATAATTTTCCTCAAATTTTGTTTTTTCTTTTTTTTATTTTTTCAAAGGTTTCGAATCACAAGTAATAAGGAATTGCGATCTTTTACAATTTAAAGGGGAGTTTGAATACCTCCTAAAATCAATTTAAAAAAAAAGTGATTTCACATAAGTTGAGATAAAAATTTTCTCATCTACTTATCTTGGATACTATAAAATCACTTCTAAAAAGCTAATCTAAATGTCCTCTTAATTATAAATAAGTTTTCAAGACATTATATTACAATGACATTGTTTCATTTATTTTTCCTCCCATTTTGTCATCACCTCATTCAAACAACACATTAGAGTATCTTTCACAAACACAAACTCATTGGGCGACTCTCTAAACTTCCAAATTCATAATACTAACAACATATGTATATCACCATGTTATAAAACTAAATATGTTTCTCATATGTTATTACCTAGCGTAAAGTTGGAGAAAAAATTATTACACACTGTAAGAAACGCAAAAAGAAGGAAAACAAAGATGAACTTCTTAGAATATAATGGAAGTTGAACAAAACTAAAAACTTCCACAGTAAAAGTCTAATACAAAGCTATTATAGTTAAAGACACCTCAAAGATCACAATTTATTGTTACAACGATTATAGTAAAGCGGGACCACTTTGTTTACACTTTAGGACTCCTCCACCAAAAATCACAAGTAGCCTCCAGTCCAACCAGCCCCAAAGCTGCTTTATAATAACAACCCCATTCTTGTAACTTTTCATGACTTTCTCATTTCATCTCTCTCTCTCTCACATTTTCTCACCGTCGTCTCCTCCTTCCCTCTCCCTCCTATTCTTTCAGGGGAAGTCAGTTTCTGACAGAGATGGTGCAATCAAAGAAGTTCAGAGGTGTCAGACAGCGTCATTGGGGCTCATGGGTTTCTGAGATTCGCCATCCTTTATTGTATTCTCTTCTCCCCAACTATACATCCATTTCTCCCCAGTATCATCCATCCCTCTGTTCTTCTGCACTTTTTCTTCCCACCTATTTTCATTCTTCCTATTCTCTCTCTCTTAATGTTCTCTTTTCCATTTCTCTGTTTCCTTCCTCAGAATACTCATAAGGGAAATGTACTGTAGTGCTCTGTTTTTCTTCTGGCTCTGTGAATTCATGTGTATTCATTCCCAGTTCTTCATTCCTTAACATATAAGATAGTTTCATTTTCGGATATATATTGCCTTGACGTGATGTCATATGTTCAAAATTCTATGCCTACGTACTTTCATTGTCTTTTCCCCAGAAAATTCATCAGAAAGGAAAAAGTAGCGATTACTCTGTTTTTTTTTTAATTGCCTGGACATTTCTGGCCCCTGCAAGATCCCCTGTTCATCATTGATTCATTTTTTTTCAGTCGCTGTCAAAAACTCATAAGTTTTTATGTTATTGGGTATAAAAAGATTCTAATTCACACGTCATGTTTGTGCTTTTTTAACGAATTTCATAGAAATAATTCCTTAAATCTGATGTGGTTTGTGAATTCAGGAAAAGAAGGGGTGGCTAGGGACGTTTGATACTGCAGAAGAAGATAGGTGCAGAAGAAGCCGCACGAGCATACGATGAAGCAGCCATTTTGATGAGCGGTAGAAACGCCAAAACAAACTTCCCAGTGGCCACCAATAACAACAATAACAATCAAAATCACCATTCTTCATCTTCTTCGTCCTCCTCCTCATCTTTTTCTGAAGCTCTCAGTGCAAAGCTTCGGAAGTGCTGTAAATCCCCATCGCCATCTCTCACTTGCCTGAGGCTGGACACAGAGAACTGTCACAGGAGTGTGGCAGAAGCGAGCAGGGCCTCGCTCTGACTCCAACTGGGTCATGATGGTGGACTGGAAAGGAAGAAACTTGAAGGCTCAGAGATGACGAGGGAGTCGCCGGCGCCGGAGACGGAGGAGAAGAGAAGGTGAAACCAGAAGAAGAAAACAGTGAGCTGGACGAGGAACAGAAGATGGCGTTGCAGATGATAGAAGAACTCCTTAATAGGAATTGAACGCTCTGTTCTTTCATCGATCGTCAATGTCAATGTGGGGCTTCGAATAATTAAACCTTTCATTTATATAGGACTCGGAAGCTCGTGCTTTCATATTCATATAACCAAATGCTTCTCTTCCGTTTTTATTATTGTTGTTTTTTATTTTAGAAAATTAATTTGATGGCAAATATTTAAGGTTATATCACGTAACTTTGCAAGTGTAGTGTCCTTTTCTTTTGTATGTTTCTGTTAGTTGAAGAATGGAAAATTTGGTTGTATCAAGATTTAATGTTAGTGTGAAATGAATATATCTCACATGTTTGAATGCCTTAGATGACTATGACTACGTTTATAATTTAACGTTTTTATCAATAAATTGAGAAAAAATTATTAACATGTATTAAGTGATGTAAAATTAGAGTATAGTATAACCTTTAAAATAAAAGAATTATCAACTTTAATTTTTCAATGATTATTTCAGGGAAAAAGATGTAATTTACTATTATATAGTTAATTATCTTCTGTAAAGAATAAAAAAAATGAAAATATTATTTGAACTAATTTATGAATATGATTTATATTCTAAGCTAGAAAGCATGATATGTCTTCATAAACGTGGCAAAAAATGATATGCCTTTATAAACCTTAAATTCTTGATATGTTCTCCATATCGTAGTGTTTTTTCGGTTTAGAGCCTAGCTTCTTCACTTCTCGTCCTTTTTAGTCATCTTCTTTTT